>NC_084473.1:100018866-100116366 GCF_027409185.1 Cynocephalus volans | reverse complement strand
TACATAGTATAGCCATCAGAGGAAGGAATGATTTAAGCAAGTCAGGCAAAAGGACTCTTTCAAAATTATCTATTGCTAGAAAACAAAATGACACACATATAATATACAAATTCAACCAATATGGTCAAGTAATTTTGATGTAATTGAATTTACATTTCACTTTCTTCAATAGAATTTTTCTTTTACATGCATTTAGGAATTGTCTAGAAATTTGTGCAAGCCTGAATGCCTCTCTCCTCAACTGTCACTGTACTTATGACTTAGCCTTGGCAGGCCACCAAGAGTGGCACCACTTTGTCTTCATTCTTCTATACGTACCAGCTTCTGTCATGTGAAAGAAGGCCCTGTTTTAACCTGAATTGTCAGTAAGAAACAAAACCAACGATTATTTTTATTAATGTTGAATGTGTGTGCATTCTCCCTGCAGTTCAAGCTAAAAGAGAACAGGATGGACTTGAGTAATGAGAGCTTTCAGGGAATAACTCTGACTGGAGTTAGAAAGACACTTTCTCTAGTCATTTCATAATTGAATAAAGGCAAATGACATCCTGGCACTGTCTGCAATGCACTTGGCAATCATGGTTTGGCATCAAATTCAGAGCTTACCTACAAAATAAAGCATTTATTTAATTTTAAAACAGAAGAAAAACTATTACATTTATTCATTTGCCAACTCTAAAATATAAAAATGCAAAATCACTTCAATTTGTCGTATATAATTTTTGAATGTATTCCATTTGTGTAATTGTATTGGGGCCACCTGGTATTTTTAAGTTGTTAAGTAATTTATTTTCTTTACTTGCAACTGAAAATTGTCCTTTTTAAAGATTTTGGTCTGATTTTTTATTTCAGATCCCTTAATATATAGGCATTTGCTTTATTTTAAAATTAGGTTTCAAAAGTAATTAATAGTAAATTACTAGTATATGAAAAATGGTTTAAACTTTATTGTATACTTTAGGTAAGGCCACATCTGTGCTTTGTACTGCTAAGAGACGAGCTTTTGGTTACAGCTCTCTCTGCCCTGCCCATGGGGATCTCAACCAGGAATGTTTAAAAATAGGGGAGTTAAAAATACTTTGTAAGACAAATTTTGATGAAAGAAATTTGGATTTTAACTCTATATATGTAATTATTATCATCAAGAACAACAACAAAAAGTCTTTCTCACTGCCAGGGATTGAGACGGAAACCAAAAAAGATCATTCCTATGTCTAAGAAACAGATATACCTGCCAAAATACTCTTATACCCTGATTAGTGTTGGAAAATTAGCCTAAAAAGGAAGGAAGGAAGATAAGCAGGGCCATTATCAAGAGCTGGGAAGATGCTTTAGAAATAAAAGCAAACTTCAAGGCCAAGGTGGGTATTTGCTGATTCATTTTAGGAAGGTAGATATTCTGTAGTTAGCTGGTGACTGTTAATACTATATTTGACCAATTTGAGTAATTTAAGTTAATCTCTTCTTCCTAAATTTTCTTCTCTGATGAAGCTTTCCTGAGCATTCTTCTGCTAGAGCTTTGGCTAAGTTCCTCCAAACACTCTCATAATAAGCAGATATTATCATTCTTTGGCCCTACAGAAAGTCAACAACAACAAAAATGCCTTGAGCATCCCAAAATACTGTTGCCGTGGCCTGTGCATCTGCTTTTGCTTTGACAGGACCATTTCCACCTCTTGGTAGCCGTGTCTTTGGTTGTGCTTCATCTTCAGAATAGTACTGGTGAAGCCGTGTTTCATATTCTGCTACAATTCTTCAAAAAAATGCTTCAGGATCTTGATTCCACTGTTTAAAATTTCCATTGAAAGCTCTGCTCTTGTCTGCAGCACAATAGTTTTGGCACTCATCAAGTAGAAAGTTTTATTAACTGCAATTTTTCAGTCAGAATTGTGTAAGACGAACCAATTGAGATTCCGATGGTGTTGGTGGTTGTTTCTGCTGTCAATTGTCAGTCCTCTTCAATTAGGGCATGAACAAGATTAATTTTTTCCTCTCAGACTGATGTGTATGATTCATCTTCAACATCAAATCATCTCTTCATAAAATGAGTTATCCAATTGCCTACTGCTAGATTCTTTGGGGCATTGTCCCCACAAACTTTTTATAAAGCACCAATCATTTCCCCATTCTTCCACCCAAACTTCACCTTAAATTTGACGATGTTAGTTTGAATCTTGTTTCAATTTTAGCAGAATCCATGTTGCTTTGACAGGGGGTCTTTTCGAACTGATGTCATATCCTTGTTAGTGCCTCAAACTAGATCCTGTTTGGACATGCTATAAAAAGTTAATACAAGTTTATTTTGATGCAAAAAAATGAGATCCGTGCATAGTGTTTTACATAGTATGCATTTTCCATGAACTCTTTGAAGACCCCTCATATTTTGATTTTTTACAGCTTAAATACCTCTGTTTTAACTTTTTTTATTGAGTTAGCCTTACCTTTGGATTTGTAAAATGTAATTTTTTAAAAAATTGTTTTTTAGTAAGAAAAAAGACATGTGAGATGTGTGTGTGCCTGAGTATGTATGGGTCTGTGTGTTCACATATGTGTGAGGGAGTCAAGACATAATTAGGGCCACAATTAAGCTATGTTTTTTTGTGTGTGTGCCTGCTCATTTAATGAGTTTATATCCTCAGAAGGAGCCCTTACAGCAGTGCACTCCTTTAGTGTCAAATATTATGATTTACATCCAATCTGTGTTCTGCACTGTTGTGTAGATACTTAAGAATAACTCTGCTGTATTATTCCTGAAAATAGGAACAAGGTAAAGACATGAGTCATAAGTGGTGACTCTTTCAATAGTAAAATAAAATGATAGAAAAAAGATAACTGCAATTGTCATGGCTGTGAATTAAATAGACAATATTAAAAGTCTTTGAAACTTTCAGCATGTTTTTAAAAATAGAATATTATATACACTAGCATTGATTCCTTTTCTCAACAATTATGTCCCTTTTGGGTATGAATGAGTGTCTTATGTTTTATTTTTTCTTTCTTGAAAGATATCTTATTTGAATTTCTTTTGAGATGTTCCCTCTTCTTTCAGGACTGGGGAATAAAAATCCTCCTGACTTCTTTGAAACCACGAAATGCAGTAAAATATTTTTATTATGAGATGTTAATACTGGCTGGGTCTTTAGCATCATGTGTTGGTGAGTATAAGGAGTCCTACCCTGGCTTTTAATTTACTACAGACTCTGAAATCCATGTGTTGACCTACTTGCCCAAGCTCAACAGACGAGTGTTTAAATAAAGAGCACAGGAAGTGACACAAAGAAGCAAAGCTGGGACACCTGTCTGGGTCACTGTTGACCCATCATGCTTTACTAATTTTTCAGTGATCTCTGACCCAGATTTCCACAGTTCCACAGGGATTTATATCTTTCATCCAACAAATCCTACACCTGCATTCAATTAATGAAACAAAACTCAACTTTGTTATCTGATGAACTGAAGTCCTAGAGCCATTGAGACAGTTGTTTTATTATTGTATTGACAAATTATCCTATTAACAACTGGCTACTATAAAAGTCAATTAGAATTTTGGCTGAGAAGTTAGAACATAGTTGGATAAGTAGAAGCATGAATTAAATAGTGAATTAATAATTTTAAAAAATTTTAAATATAGTTCATAGATTGGCAACAATCAGATCAAAACCAGAAATTTGTCTTAAAAATAAGAATACTAAATTATATCAGAGCATATGGAGCTGTACAGTATTTAATTTTATTTTATTTCATGTTGATGTACTTCTCAGTACTTGCATGAATACCAATGCTTTATTTTCTCCAGCACATATTTCTAAATATTCTATTCTTAGTGATTCCTTACTATTATATTTGATAAACTACTTTGAAAACATTTAATAGGTGGACTGAAAATTTTGGATCATTGAACTTTTGGCCATAAAAATATTATTCATTAATTTTTTATTTACTATGGTAATTGCTTATGCATTTAGGCTATTTAGATAGAATCACTAGTCAAGGAAATTTAAGACTGACAAGTATTTTGACTTTAGGAATCAAAAAACTGCTGTCTTTTAGCAGAACAAAAGTTTTATTTTTCTTTTCATTAGTGGTAGAGAAAACCTGATAATCTCTTGGTATTACTTCTGCCCCCTGAGTACCTCTCTTAAACTATACTTTAAATAAAAGTAAGTAAAATCTGGTGTGCTATATAAAGGCTACATTATGCTTAAGTTGTTTAAGAATCATTTAATTGAACCTCAAAGGATACTTCAAGAAAGAAAAATAATAATAATAATAAAAATAAAATACACTTGAATAAAAGACAATGAAATCTTCAAAGCAAAGCTATACTTCTTTGAAAATATATTACATTTAATGGCATTAAAGATATCTAAAAACCTGGTAAGTGTTGCTTTACAGAGTGAGAGAAATTAATTTCACATAGCAACTGATGTATTACACTTGAAAGTAACTTACAAATGCATAACTTTAAAATTTGGAAGAGAAGAAAGAATAATTTTACCACTATGCATGAGCCAAATGTTTCATACAGTTGTCAGTATGTTATCTTTCCCTGTAAATAGGTTTGCTGATTGCAGAAGGCAGGTACACATTTGTCTAAATAATACGTGATCTCTGTTATTCACTTAGGTGATAGATGCTTTTCTCTTGAAAGATGCTGTCAGTTCTGAAGAGGGAATTTTGATAATCAAGTGAAAGAACAATTCACCATAGGGAGTACAAAGACACTAGCTTGAATACAAAAAGTCACAATCAAATGCAGAGAAAAGGAGGAGGTCCAAAAACCATAAAGGGATATGAAACCCAAATTCATTTTATAGATTAAGAATCTAATATAATCACAATAAAAATTGATTGTTAACATATAGTGCATCCACCTAATACTTTCTCATCATATTCCGAGTGTTTCTACGTATGTTTTCTTTTCTGATTATTTTAATAACTTGCTTCACTTTCCTCTGTTTCAGAAGTCCCTTAAATGATTATCTAAACAAATATTTAGATATTTGACATTTGGTTTCAAAACAATTTTATAGTATTATGAAGAAGATGGGATAGGCATATTAATTTCTTTGAACTCTGCTCCAGCCCCTGTCCTTTGGGTGGTTTGCTAACTAATTAATGTTTTACCATCATAGGGGCTCTCTTTGGCATATTTTGTTACTTTTTATGAATGTCCTGTACACTTCAACATGCATCTAAATGCTGCCTATTTAAACAAACAAACAAAAAACTAGTATATTTTCCATCTCTACCATGAAGCTGTCCCGTCACACTCCTATGAGAAGTTGGCTGTCATTACCTCTGGAGGTTGAAATCTACTTAACTCTTCTGAAGTTTTCATAACTATGTCCAAGAAAATACTGAGAAATACATCAGTAAACACACACGTACATCTGCACACACATCTGCACACACACACACACAAACGCAAAGAATCCTAGAAAAGTGCTGCAATGGTTGTCCTTTTCAGGCTTATGACAAAGTTGGGAGATACTGCCATTTAAATAGATTCCCTCATTTCGGTGGAGATTTAGAGTCTAGGCAGCACCCTTCAACCTCTTTTACAAGGGTGCTTATTCCATTCATGCTGGTGGAGCCCTCATGACTTAATCAGTTCCCTAAAGGCTCCATCTCTTAAAACTATCACTTTGGGTGTTAGGTTCCAACGTATGAATTTTGGAGGGACACAAATATTCAGACCATAGTAGAAAGCCATGGTCTTTCATCCAATTCCAAGCCCTGAATCTGTTTGTGACCTAGACTCTCTTGATTGAAGTGTAAGATATAGTATAAATCTACTTCTTAGCCCAAAGACTTGTAGCTATGTACTAATTGTACTTAAGAATGGGAATATCAAGATATTTCTGGAATTTTTAATACCAGCTCTAAACACTAATTGCTGGAGACTCATGAAACCTTGGTGGTCCACTGGTCATAACAGGGGTTTATGGGACCCATCGTAAAGGTCTGCCTCTATTCCAGTATTTAGATTTGGAATAGACATTCTTAGCACTTGGCAAACAGAGAAATAGACAAAAAAAAAAAAAAAAAAAAAAAATCCCTCCATACTGACTTCATAACCTATAGAATAGGGGACCATTAAGGTCAACATAGCTTCTTAAATCAACCCTAACCAGTACAGTAAATTAAAATCAATATCATATATCTTGAAATATTGAAATATTTATGATTTAGAACTACAATCATAAATTTCAAATGCAGGGATGAGAATTTCTGTAACTATAATTTTTAAAATTTAATAAAACAGCTTTATTGAGATATACTTCCCATACAATAAAATTCACCCTTTTACAGTCATTTTCAGAACATTGACAGAATTGTGCAATCACCACCACAATTAAACAATTTTAGAATATTTTCTCTCCCCACCAAGAAACTCTGTACACAGTAGCAGTCAATCCCCATCCCCCGTCCCTCTATAATCCTGGAAACCACTGATTTACTCTCTGTTTCCATAGATTTGCCTATTCTGGACATTTCATGTAAATTGAATTATACAACATGTGGTCTTTTGTGACTTGCTTCTTTTCCTTAACATTATGTTTTCAAGATTCATCTATGTTGTAGCATGTGTTGATACTTCATTCTTCTTTTAGGGCTAAATCATATCCCACTGTATTTCCCCAATGACTAATAATGTTGGATATCTTTCTCCTTGCAGAAATTTCTATTAAAATTTTTTGCCCATTTCTAAATTGTTTTTATTTTTTGTTTTGCTTTATTGTATTGTTGAGTTGTAAGAATTCTTTTTGTATTCTGGATACATGTCCTTTATTAGAAATACTTGTATGATTTGCAAATATCTTTTCCCATTTTGTGGGTTGTCTTTCAGTTTCTTTTTTTTTTTTTCAGCTTCATTGAGGCATAACTGACAAAAATTGTATGTGTGGGTGTATATATATATATATATATATATATATATATATATATATATATATATATATATATATATATATGCAAGTGTATATTCAAGTGTATATTCAAGGTGCTTGATATGATGTTTTGATAGACATATACAATATGAAATGATTGCCATAATCAAGCAAATTAAGATATCTACCACCTCACATTGTTACCTTTTTTTGTGGTGACAATACTTAAGAACTTCTCTCGGCAAAATTCCAATTATGCAATATATTGTTATTAACTATAGTCATCATGCTGTACATTAGATCTTCAGAATGTATTTGTCTTAAAAAACTGCAAGTTTGTACACTTCAATCAATATTTCCTCCTCCCCCCACCCAAGCACTAGTAACCACCCTTCTACTGTGTTTCTATAAATTCAACGTTTTTAGATTCCACATATAAGTGAGATCATTCAGTATTTGTCTTTTTGTGTCTGGCTTATTTCACTTATGACTTAGCATAATGTCCTCCAGGTTTATCCATGTTGTCTCAAATGGCAGGATTTCCTTTTTTAAAGGCTGAGTAATATTCATTGTAAATATGTACCACATTTTCTTTATCCAGTCATCCACTGATGGATGCTAAGTTTGGGTCCATGTCATGGCTATTGTGAATTATGCTGCAATGAGCATGGGAGTGCAGCTCTCTAACTGAGATAGTAATTTTATTTCCCTGGGCTCTATACCCATCAGCGGGATTGCTGGATTATATAGGAATTCTGTATTTAATTTTTTGAGGATCCTCCATACTGTTTATCATAATGGTAGGATCAATTTACATTACCACCAGCAATGTATAGGGGTTTCCTTTTCTCCACATCCTCGCCGACATTTGTTAACTCGGACTTTGTGATAATAGCCATCCTAACAAGTGTGAGGTGATATCTCATTTTAATTTGCATTTACCTTATTACTAGTGATATTGAGCACCTTTCCATATACCTGCTGGATATTTGTATATCATCTTTGGAAAAACTTTTTCCAATTTTTAGTCAGGTTATTTGTTTTGTTTGCTATTTAGTTGTGTGAGCTTCTTGTATATTTTTGATATTGGCCCCTTTTGGGGTATATGATTTGCAAATATTTTCTCCTATTCCATTGTTTGCCTTTTCATTTGTTGATTGTTTCTTTTGCTGTCAGAAACTTTTTAGTTCAATGTAGTTCCACTTGATAATTTTTGCTTTTGTTGCCAGTGTTATATCAAAAAAATTATTGCCAAGAGGAAAGAAGTTGTTTTGTATGATTTATTCTAGGATTTTTACTGTTTTAGGTCTTACTAAGTCTTTAATCTATCTTGAGCTGATTTTTGAGTAGGTTATAAGGATACAATTTCATTTTTTTAATGTATGTATTCAGTTTTCTTAACACCATTTATTGAAAAAACTATCCTTCCCCATTGTGCACTCTTGGCATATTTTTCAAGGACCTGTTGACTATATATTTTGGGGCCATCTAATTTGTTCCATTGGTCTATGAGTCTGTTTTTATTCCAGCACTGTACTGTTTTGACTACTATAGCTTACAATAGATTAGAAATCAGGATGCCTACAGCTTTGTTCTTAGTGCTCAAGATTATTTGGGCTATTTAGGATCTTGTGTGATTGATTTTTCTATTTCTGTAAAAAATGTTGTTGGAATTTTGAAAGGGATCCCATTGAATCTGTCAATTGCTTTGGGTAGTATGGACATTTTTACAATATTGATTCTTTTGATCCATGAACATGAGATATTTTTCCACTTGAGTTTTCTCCAATTTCTTTCCCAGTTTTCTGTGTACAGATCAATCATCTCCTTGGATAAGTTTATTCCTGATATTTTTTTTTTGGTGCTATTGTAAAGGATATTGTTTCCTTATTTCTTTTATGAGTAGTTCATTGTGAAAGTATAGAAATGCAACTGATTTCAGTAATTTTTTATGCTGCAACATTACTGAAATAACTTATTCTAACAGTTTTCTGTGAAGTATTTAGGGCTTTTTTATATGTAAGATCATGTCATCTGAAAACAGAGATATTTTTACTTCCTTTCCAATTTGGATGCCTTTTATTTATTTTTCCTGCATTTTTACCCTAACTAGGATTCAAGTACTGCATTGAATAGAAGTGGCAAGAGTGGGTGTCCTTGTCTTGTTTCTGATCATACAGAAAAAGCCTTCAACTTTTCACCACTAAGTATGATGTTAGCATGGGCTTCTAAAATGTGACCTTTATTTTGTTGAGATACGTTCCTTTTATACCTAATTTATTGAGAGTTTTTTCTTACCATGGAGGGATACTGAATTGAGTCAAATCCTTTTTTTTGCATCCATTGTGATGATCATACAGTTTTTATCTTTCATTCTGCAAATGTGGTATATCACATTATTGACTTGCATATGTTGAACTGTCTTTGCATCTCAGAGATAAATCCCACTTGATCATGGCATATAATCCTTTTAATGTGCTCTTAAATTCAGTTTTCTAGTATTTTGTTGAAGATTTTTGTATCTAAGTTTATCAGGGATACTGGCCTGTAATTTTTTTTTTTCTTGTAGTGTTCTTGTCTGGTTTTGGTATCAGGTTTTGGTAACTCACAAAATGAGTTTTGAAGTATTCTTCCCTTTTCTTAATTCTTTACATTTTTGGTAGAATTCACCAGTGAAGCCATCAGACCCTTGGTTTTTCTTTGATTGACAATTTTTAATTTCTGATTCACTCTCCTTACTAATTATTAGTCTTTTCAAATTTTCTATTTCTTAATAATTCATTCCTTGTAGGTTGCATGTATCCAGGAGTTTATCCATTTTTTCTAGGTTATCCAATTTATCATCATATAATTCAGAAATGAAAGAAGAGACATTTGAACTGATTACTATGAACAATTATATGACAACAAATTGGATAGAAATCAATTGTAATGTCACTTCTTTAATATTTCTGCTTTTGAGTATTCTTTCTTTTTTTCTTAGTATGGGTAAAGGTTTGTCAATTTTTTTTATCTTTTCAAAAAACTAACATTTAGTTTTGTTGATCTTTCCTATTGTTTTTCTAGTCTCAATTTTAATATTTCTTCTCTGATTTTTGTTATTTTCTTTCTTTTACTAAGTATTGGCTTAGTCTGTTCTTTTTTTAGTTTATTGAGATATAGAATTTGTTTATTTGAGTTCTTGCTTCTTTTTAATGTGGGTATTTATTGCTATAAATTTGCCTCTTAGAACTGCTTTGGATGCATTGCATAAACTTTGGTATGTTGTGTTTCTATTTATATTTGTCTTAAGACATTTTACAAATTCTCTTTTGATTACTTCTTTGACCCATTTAGTTCTTCAGGAGTGTTTTTTTTTTTTTTTTAAATTTCCACATATTTGTGAATTTTCAATTTTCTGCCTGCTGTTGACTTCTAGTTTCATACCATTGTGGTAAGAGAAGGTGTGTAATATGCCTCTTTGTCTCTTTTTACAGTTTTTGACTTAGATCCTATTGTGTGTAATATAAGTATAGGTACCCATGCTCTCTTCTGGTTTTCATTTGCATGGAATATCTATTTTCATCCCTTCACTTTCACTGTATTATTGCTGAAGTAGTTAGGCAACATATAGTTGGGTCTTGTAGGCATCATATAGTTGGGTTTCATTTTTTTTATATCAAATCAGCTGTTTTATGTCTTTTGATTAGAGAATTTAATTCATTTGAATTCCACATAATTATTGATAGGTAAGGTCTTATTACTACCATTTTGTTAATTGGTTTGTGACGATTTTGCAGATTCTTTTTTTCTTTCTTTTTCTCTTGCTATCTTCCTTTGTGATTTGATGACTTTTTGTAGAGGTATACTTTGAATCCTCTCTCATTACCTTTTATGTATCTACTATAGGTTTTTGTTTTGTGGTAACCATGAGGCTTACATAAAACTTCTAATAGTTATTATAGTCTATTTTAAGATAACAACTTAACTTCAACCACATACTGAAACTACACTTTTACTCCCCCTTTTATGTTTTTGTAGAGATATGTGAATTACTCATCACCATTACAGTATTAATGTATTCTGAATTTGATTATATACTTACTTTTACCAGTGAATTGTATACTTTCATATGTTTTTATGTTACTTATTAGTGTCCTTTTTTAAGTTTAAATAATTTCTTGGAGAGTGCCTTTTAAGGCACGTATAGTGTTCATGAACTCTCTCAGCTTTTATTTGTCTGGGAAAACTCTCTTGCATTTCTGAAGGACAGTGTTGCTGGGTTAAGTATTCATGTTTGGCAGTTTTTTCTTTCAGCATTTTGAATATATCATCTTTCTATATAGTACATTGCTCTCTAAAGTGTATTATTCCATTTTTGTTGCTTGTAGAAGAATGCCTGAAACTGGGTAATTTAGAAAGAAATGAAATTTATTTTTGCAGATTTAAAGGCTGGAAGATCTAAGGTCCAGAAAACACATCTGGTGAGGGCTTTTTGGCTGGGAACTCTCTACAGGGGCTTGTGGTGACCATGGTATCACATGGTAAAAATGGGCTGTGCAAGAGAGAGTACCTTCTCACTTGCTCTCCTTATAAAATCATCAGAACCATGCCCATTACTCCATGAATGGATCAATACATTCATGAGGGTACAGTCCTCATTATCTAATTCTTCATTAAAGTCCTCACCTTTCAATTACCATAATAAGATTTCCCATCCTTTTAAGACTGTTGCAATGGATATCAAGTTTCCAATACATGAACTTTTGAGAGACACATTTGACCTATAACACTTAGCCTGCAAAGTTTCTGCTGAGAAATCCACTGATAGACTTATAGGTAATTCTCTACATGTGAGAAACCTCTTTTCTCTTGCTGATCTCAAGATTTTCTTTTTGTTTTTGATTTTTGACAGCTTAATATATGTCTTGGAGTGTTCTTCTTTGGGTTGGACCTGATTGGAAATGATTAAGCTTTGTGAACCTGGATGTCCATCTCTTTACAGATTTTAGAATTTTTCAGCTTATTTCTTTAAATAAGTTTTCTGTCCCTTGTCTTTTCTCTTATTCTCCTAATATTTGTAAAATGTAAATATCATCTCCCTTGATGGCATCTCATATATCACATAAGGTTTCTTCATTTCTTTTGTTTTTTTTTCCTTTTTCTCCTCTAACTGAATATTTTTAAATGACCTATCTTTGAATTTACAGATTCTTTCATATGCTTGATTAAGTCTGCTGTTGATGCTTTCTATTTTTATTTAATTCTTTGTATTCTTCAGTTCCAAAATTTCTGTTTGGTTCTTTTCAATGGTTTGATGTTTTAATTGAATCTCTTGCTTTTTTGTGTATGTTTTCTGATTTTATTGGGTTAATTCTCTGTGTTCTCTTGTAGTTAGATGAACTTCCTTTAAACAATTATTTTGAATTTTTTTGTCAGGCATTTGGTAAGGCTCCATCTCTTTGGGTTTGGTTACTGAAATATTAATATCATTTCTTGGTAGTGTCATTTTCACTTAAATTTTTGTGTTCTTTGAAGTCTTGCATTGTGGTTTTCATATTTGAAGGAGAAGTCACCTCCTTCTGTCTCTACTCACTGTTTTTGAGAAGGAAACAAGTTCTCCAAATAGCCTGAATAGGGATCCTGGGGCTTTTATAGGTCTCTTCTATAGGTGTACCCACTTCGCACCTCTTTTTTCTTCTTCAGGGGTCATTGTTAAGATTGTATGCCTACTCTAGATCTCACAAAGCCAGGTGGAGTGCTGAGAGACTACCAATTGTTTTCATTAAGGCAGTGCTATAAAATGCTCAGATTTATGTGTCTTCTCCCACTCCTGCATTGTCAAGCTGTCTGACTACATGAAACACTAGGACTCACTGTTCATGGAAGTGCATTTAGGGAGCTGACCTAGGGATGGAGAGGAAAGTGTGCAGAGCTTTTGCAGTGTCCACAGGGCAATTGTGTGGGTGGGGAGTCTACAGATGAGGTGTCCTATTACTCATAGGCAGGCTTACTGATGAAATACACGGAGTTGTACATTCCTTGGCTCTCTTCTGCTCCCAGCTTCTCTCAGTCACTCAGCTGTGCTTATCACCTCAGTATTATAGGTGGAAAAACAAAGAAGTGGGCCTTTTGAGTAGCATGCACATGGTTGTGGGAGCTGGCTGTTCAACACTAGGCTCTTACCTTCTTCAGTGGGAGAAAGTGTGGGCTGAGGAGGTCTTTCTGGCCCTGAACTATGCTACCTTGAGAAAGTTGCAATGGAGGTAAGTGAAATTGTTCTCCTTACCATCTTCAATGCATCTATTCTTATGTATTTTGTTCCAAAGATGTGCTGAAGCTTCTTGCTAGATTTCTGGACTCCCACAGGTGTACTCTTATCCATAGGCAGTTGTTAAAATTGATGCTTCTGTGGGACTATGATGGCATAAAGCTCTTATTTTGCCATCTTCTGATGTCACTCTCCTCCAACATTGATTAGTAATTTGGCTGCTTGACCATAGCTTACAACAGGTGGTTCTTATATAAGAACAGTTAGTGACTCAAATTTCAGTTACTATTCAAGATACATGCCTTTACTCTGGGGGAGGGGGCAATAAACCTAGCCTTAGAACTATTATTATTACAATTGGTTTTTACACATATCATTAAACTCAGAACTTCAGAAACAATTTTATTTTACCTAGAAGAAACAATAATACATCTTTCTTGCATTCATTCTGAACTAAGCCAACTCTCACTCTCTGTGTCATAATTAAATCTCTTTAAACATCATGATCACCTTATTCTCCCACAGAATTGAGCTATTTAAATATGTATGTACTTATGATAACAGGACATGGTGAGGATGAAGAACAAGTAGCCTAGATGTTGTGGTAACAAACATAAGTGATCAAGAGGATGTAGGAGATATACATCTTGAGCATAGGGTCTAGTGGTCTGGGACTTACAGAGAAGTTGCTGCATCACATACTTTTTATCTCCAGGAAGAGGCACAATGCCTAGTGACCCTGTAAATTTTGGAGGAAATTTATTTCACATTGGGTGTTCTGGTCACGGCCATTTATAGAGTAATCCTTAGCAGTGTCATCTTTGAGTGGGGTCCAGAACAATAAACTCCTTTAGTTCTTCTGCTAGTCTGCATATCAGTTCAGTTCAATCATTTATACCACTTAGCTTTATTACTCAGCATATCTAATATGCTATCTTGGAACAAAACCATGCCTTCCTTGGAAAATAATCATTTTCCTCTAGAGAAAGGCTCCCTGGCTTTGCTACTGATCCCTAATTGAGACTGACTACCTGGTCATTTATACCAGGAAACCATCTGATGTATACTCTTCTTCACTAATTACTGTTCTCTTATCCACTCTAAGTAGTGGACAAATCCACCCCTTCACACTAATCTCTATTATCAAATACAAGTTATATAAACAAGATTGCTCCTGAACAGGTCCTGAGAGCACAAATAAATTGCCTGATTTTAGTGGGCTAACAGTCTTTGAAAGTATACTTCTGCATTCTCACTCATGCAAATGACATCATGGGTTGTCCCCTGACCAGTTTCTTGAGATAGAAAAAGAAAAGTCTGTTTTCATGTATATTTTACACAATAGAAATAGATCAGAAGTGGATTATTTCAGTATTCAAACTGTATTTAAGATTTCTCCAAAGTACAATGAGGAAGAAAAATTTTTCCAGTTGGCAAAATTTTGTGCAGTGTATCTGGTGATCCACCTTTCCTGTAAGAGAGGTACAGAATGATATGATTTGACCATCTTGCCTAATGTTTGGCTTAATAATCAGAGACTTGGAAAATTTTACGATTGAAGATTAGTAATGAAGAATTTTGAGCTTTCTCCACTTGGAAGATTGGCATCTCAAAATGGCCCAGAATTATATTTCTGTACCAACTGAATACTCATTAAAAGATTCTGTTCTCAATGAAGACCCAGTATTAAGGTGAATATGATGACTCATTTTGGGGAAATGAGTCTTTTTCCACAGCCATCCAAATGCTTGCTGATGTTCTTACAAACAAATGGTCAAGATGGCATGTCTAGAGTACATACACGGTCTTGACAACATAGACTTCCCCCTACTGAGAAAGTTCTGGCTGCTGACTTTTGATTGTCCAGTCTACCAATAGCAAAAAGAGGCACTGACCTTTAATATGGTATGTGATGATTAACATTTTGTGTCAACTTGGTGAGACTACGGTGCCCAGTTATCTTGTCAAAATCTAGTCAAGATGTTGCTGTGTAGGTATTTTTTAGTTGTGATTAATATTTACAATCTGTATACTTAAGTTAAGGTAGATTACCCTTCATAATGTGAATAAGCCTCATTCAATCCATTGAAGGCCATGCGAACCAAGGCAGAGGTTTCCCAAAGAAGAAGGAATTCTGCCTCAAGACTACAACATGGAAAACCTGCCTGAGTTTCCAGGCTGATGGCCTGCCCTGTGGCTTTTAGAGTCAAAACTTCAACATCGACTCTTACCTGAATTTCTAGATGTACAGAGCTATGCATTTTAGATTTGCCAGCTTCCACATTTGCATGGAGCAATTCCTTAAAATAAATCTTACATTCTCTCTCTCTTTCTTTTATATATCTTATTGATACTCTCTCTCTAGAGAACACTGACTAGTACAGATTTTGTTACCAAGAGTGTTTATAGAGAAACAGAATCTTAAGAATGAGTTTTCTGAATTGGTTCTGAGGTTTCTGGAATTGGTTCTCTAATATCCTTAAATTTAAAGGCATTGGGCAGAGCCCGTGGCACACTCGGGAGAGTGCGGTGCTGGGAGCATGGCGACGCTCCTGCCGCAGGTTCGTATCCTATATAGGAATGGCCGGTGCACTCACTGGCTGAGTACCGGTCACGAAAAAGACAAAAAAAAAAAAAAAAAAAAATTAAAGGCATTAATGACTCTGTTCCCAGTAGTGGAGAAAGGACTGATAGTTCATGGCATGATGTGGCAATTGAGATACACAAATTTATCATCAGATACTTCTAATAAAATACCTTTAAAAGGCAAGGTTCTGGGTGATCATGTTATTGATACCTTAGAACGTTTTTTTTATCTAACTAGCAAGCAAAATGAGATGGGCTTGTTGCTCCTAATTGCACCAAAGTGGTGAAAGGAAAAGATGAGCTCAGAGATTCGAATTCCCAGCTCAGGTGCTGCTTAAATGAAAGTTCCTATGTCTTCCCTGAAAGAAACCCTTATCTTCTGTAATGGCAGGCCTTAGATTGCTGAAAACCAAACTTATACCTTAATCCTGCAAGTGGCTGAATTATAATGCAGACTAAATCCCCTAACTCACAGGCTACCTGATATTAAAATGGGGGTGTTGGCTAGGAAGGGATGATATTCTGAAAATTGGAATGAGGACACATAGAAAACCATGATGAAGCTGAGGGCATTGAACCCCCAAATTCTGATAAGACTTCTTTGCCGATATAAGCAGCCTTTCCATAGACATCTGAGGGATTAACCCTACTTTACCTGGGGAAATTGTAATGGCCTTACCTAACTGGCATGTGAGATAAAACTGAGTCTCCTCAGGACTCATCCTCTTTCACCCTTCTTTATTTTTAGACCTATGGCTAGACTGAAGTTTCACCAGGTCCCTAAAGGTGAAATACAAAGTGTGGCCCATGAGGAAGTGTTCTAAAATCCAAGCATACGACATTATTTTTTTCCAATTTATAGAGATAAAATCAGAAAATATGTTTGAGAATGTATATTAAAGGTACAAGGTGATGGTGGAAGAAACATAAAGTTGGACAAGGAAGAATTTATTGCCATGAGCCTACTAAGCAGAGATTCTGGATTGAATGTTGTAGTTCAAGGGTTGGAAAGGGCTTTAACCTCTTGTTTGGTTTGTTGGTTCAAACAAGGACCAAAAGGTGGCCTACACTCAATAAAGTTGAAATGTCAAACTGCCTTGGTACACTGTAGAGGAAGATATCCAAAGGCTTAGGGAGATTAGAGTGTTAGAATGGATTTATCATGTAAGACCTGTTCACCCATCCTGAATGTCCCTCTTTCACCAGGACAGTGAAAAATAAATTTGAAAGAACAGTCCCACCATCCTTTCAGAGCTCTTTGGGTTCTCTTTTCTATAAAGCAAAACTTACAGTGGGAAATACTGCTAGTGTGATGTTAGCTGTGGATTTAGTCCTTACTTAACTAAACAGAGATGCTAGTTCTATCCTCAGTTTCCTACTTTCTATTCTATATTCCCTCTGCACTCTGTCAGCATCTCAGCCATTAAGATAGTTTCACATGACAGAGCTGGTTAAACCTGTATTCCAAATAGGTCTGAGCTTTCGATGATTTTAATTTTAGTGGAATTAACTTTTATTTCACTAGCTATGTGCCTAAGTCTTCAGTGGGCCTGAATCAGAGCGGGGTAGGAACATGGCAGTTCTGTGGACTCCATTCAGTACAATGCCTCATGTATTTTTCAGTGAAATAATTTCCTTGGTCATAAATAATGCTGCCTGTGGTGTGGTGGTTGAGAGTGAGGCATTCAGTATTTATTGGATACTGGCAAGGCGAGAATCTTTTTCTGTTTCTTCCAGCTTGTGGCTCTGGCACCAATTTATGCCTTTGTTTTCATGTCACCTTCTCCTTGTGTATATGTGTCTTCTCTTCTTCTGTCTCTTATAAGGACAATTGCCATAGGATTTAAGGACTACTTGGGTAATGTAAGATGATCTCATCTCAAGTTTCTTAACTTCCTTACATCTGCAAAGACTTCTTTTCCAAATTTACAGGTTCCCATTTACACGTCCACAGGACTAAAACACGGGCATCTCTTTTTTGGTGGGGGGCGGGAGGCACCATTAAGAGTTCACTCCATGTCACTCTCTGCTTATCCATTTGTCTTTTGATAGACATTTGGGTTGTTTCCAACTTATGGCTGTTGGAAAAAAAGAACTGCTCTGAACATTTGTGCGCATGTCTTTCTGTGCACGTACATTTCTCTTGCATAAATGCCTAGAAGGAGAAACCCTCTGAAAATCTGCTGAGCTTTCTCTCTGTGCACTTCTCTTTTCTCTGGTAATTTGCTCTGTAAATTCTAGCTACTTGGGCATCTGGAACCTAAGCAAAGTCTTTTCAAATCTTGGAGATTTTCAAATATGAGAGATAAGGTACTCTGCCTGAATACTTCATGTCTGTACTGCACAATGCAGATTCTGTCCAAGCAGTAGGTGGGTCAGTCATACTGTTCATCTTCTTTCTTTCCCTGTTCTCGGGAATCACCCGCCTATTTTGTCTATTGCCAAACAGGTGGACACTGTGGTCTCATATACTTTTTCTGTGTTTTAGCTGTTTAAGACAGGAGGGTAAGTCTGTTACCTGTCACTCCATCACAAGTGGAAGACTATCTCTCTTCTTATAATATATTCTATCATTTGATTTAGAAAGTTATTTTCCTTAATAGAAAAGACAAGCAAAATTAGACATTTAGGTCAACATTGTTTGGCCTCTAAATATTAGGCCATTATACTTCAGAAATATATATATATATATATAATATATATTTATATAATATATATATTTATATTATATATATTTATATGTTTATATTATACATATATACATACATACATATATATATATATATATATATATATATATATATATATATATATATATGTATATATGTATTTATTTTCCTGGCTGAACGTGCTGCACATCTATTCTATCATGCTTGGAAAAGCTCAGCTCATTCTAGATTTTTCACTGCTGAAATAGTTCATACAAGTTTTCACTCCCTGTGTTGTGTGTGAGTGCATTGCATGCATTTGTATGTGTAATCATGTGTATGTGTACTGTTTTTATTGAAGGTTTTAAAGGAAAAGGAGATTTATGCTTCACAGGAGCATCTCTTTACTAAATTTTCTTTGTTGAATTATTACTAATTTTCTCACCAAATATAAAATGCAAAGCAAGATTTTTTTGAATGCCTTTCAAACAAAACAGTGTGCTCACTGAATTACACCTCATTGTTTGGTTTGTTATGTACATCAACAGATTTCCTGGAAAAAAACTGCCAAAGCCTCACTAAAATTGGCTCTTATTATTTCTGAAGATAATTTAACATAATATTGTTGGAATATTTTTATGAGACATTAAAAATGAACATTTTCTTGGAAAATCTAAAATAAATTTTTTTTCACACCCCCAAAACTAATAGTTTAAATTCAATCTTAGTCATGTATTTATAGAATCTGAAAGAAAAAAGGACAAAATCAAATCTTTGGGTTATGATAAATTATTATTATTATTATTTTAAATTTTATTTTATTTTGTCAATATACAATGTGGATGATTATTGTGGCCCATTACTGAAACCTCCCTCCCTCCTCCCAAACCCCCCCTCCCAACAACCTAGTATCTGTTCACTTGTCGTATCAACTTCAAGGAATTGTAATTGTTGTGTCTTCTTCCCTCCGCCCCACCAGTTTATTTGTGTATTTATTTATTTATTTTTAGCTCCCACAAATAAGTGAGAACCTGTGATATTTCTCTTTCTGTGCCTTACACATTTTACTTAATATAATTATCTCTAGGTCCATCCGTGTTATTTCAAATGGCAGTATTTCATTCTTATTTTATAGCAGAGTAATATTCCATTGTGTAGACATACCACATTTTCTGTATCCACTCATCTGATGATGGCTATTTGGACTGGTTCAAACTCTTAGCTATTGTAAAGAGTGCTGCAATGAACATTGGGGAACAGGTATACCTTTGACTTGATTTCCATTCCTCTGGGTATATTCCCAGCAGTGGGATACCTGGGTCATATGGCAGATCTATCTGCAATTGTTTGAGGAACCTCCATACCATTTTCCATAGAGGCTGCACCATTTTTCAGTCCCACCAACAATGTATGACAGTTCCTTTTTCTCCGCAACCTTGCCAGCATTTATCATTCACAGTCTTTTGGATATTAGGCATCCTAACTGGGGTGAGATAGTATCTCAGTGTGGTTTCAATTGCATTTCCTGAATGCTGAGTGATGCTGAGCATTCTTTTATGTGTCTGTTGGCAATTCATATATCTTCCTTTGAGAAATGCCTATTTATAGCTCTTTTGCCCCCCCCCCTTTTTTTTCCGATTGGTAAGGGGATTGCAACCCTCGGCACGGTGTGGTCTGCACCACGCTCAGCCAGTGAGTGCACCAGCCATTCCTATATAGGATCCAAACCCATAGCTTCGGTGCTCCTAGCACTGCACTCTCCTGAGTGAGCCATGGTGCCAGCCCCTTTTTGCCTATTTTTAAATTAGGTTAATTGTTTTTTTGTTGTAAAGTTGTTTCAGTTCCTTGTATATTCTGGATATTAATCCTTTGTCAGATGTATATTTTGCAAATATTTTCTCCCACTCTCTTGGTTGTTTTTTAACTCTGTTCATTGTTTCTTTTGCTGTTCAGAAGCTTTTTAGTTTCATATAATCCCATTTGTTTATTTTTTCTTTGGTTGCCTGTGCTTTTGGGGTCATGTCCATGAAGTTGTGACCAGATCTACTTCCTGAAGTGTTTCTGCTATGTTTTCTTTAAGAAGTTTTATTGTTTCGGGGGTATATTTAATTCTTTAATCCATTTTGAGTTGATTTTAGTATTTGGTGAAAGGTATGGGTCTAGTTTCATTCTCCTGCATATTGATATCCAGTTATCCCAGCACCATTTGCTGAAGAGGCAGTCTCTTCCCCAGTGTATAGGCTTGGTGCCTTTGTCAAAGATCAGATGGCTGTATGCATGTGGGTTGATTTCTGGATTCTCTATTCCATCCCATTGATCAGTGTGTCTCTTTTTATGCCAGTACCATGCTGTTTCGGTTATTATAGCTTTGTAGTTTAGTTTAAAGTCAAGTAGTATTATGCCTCCAGCTTTATTATTTTTTTTTAGCTCAGAATTGCTTTGGCTATGTGTGGTCTTTTGTTATTCCATATAAATGTCTGGACAGTTTTTTTCCATTTCTGAGAAAAATGTCATTGGAATTTTGATGGGGATTGCATTGAATTTGTATATCACTTTGGGTAGTATGGACATTTTCACAATGTTGATTCTTCCAATCCAAGAGCATGGGACATCTTTCCATCTTCTTGTGTCCTCTTTAATTTCTCTAATCAGTGGTTTGTAGTTCTCATTTTAGAGATTTTTCACATCCTTGGTTAACTCTATTCCTAAGTATTTAATTTTTTTGGTGACTATTTTAAATGGGCTAGCTTTTTTGATTTCTCTTTCTGCATGTTCACTATTGGAGAATAGAAATGCTAATGATTTTTGTGTATTCATTTTGTATCCTGCTACTTTGCTGAAATCCCTTATCAACTCCAAGAGTTTTTTTATAGAGGCTTTAGGCTGATTGATATATAGGATCATGTTATTTGCAAACAGGGACAGTTTGACTTCATCTTTTCCAATCTGGATGCCCTTTATTTCCTTTTCTTCTTTGATTGCTCTAGTGAGTACTTCCAACACTATGTTGAATCGGAGTGGTGAGAGTGGGCATCCTTGTCTAGTTCCTGTTCTTAAGGGAAAACTTTCAGCTTTTACCCATTCAGGATGATATTGGCAGTGGGTTTTTCATATATGGCTTTAATTATGTTGTGATACTTTCCACCTATCCCTAATTTGTAGAGAGTCTTTATCATGAATGAGTGTTTAATTTTATCAAATGCTTTTTCAGCACCTATAGACATAAACATATGGTCATTGTGTTTGATTTTATTGATATGGTGTATCACATTTATTGATTTGCCTATGTTGAATCAACCTTGCATCCCTGGGATGAATTCCACTTGATCATGGTGTATAATTTTGATTATGTGTTACTGTATTCTGTTAGCTAGAATTTTATTGAGGATTTTTGAGTCTATATTCATCAAGGATATTGCCCTGCAGTTTTCATTTTTAGTTGTATCTTTACTTGGTTTTGGTATCAGGGTGATGTTTGCTTCATAGAATGAGTTTGGGAGTATTGCCTCTGTTTCAATCTTTTGGGATAGCTTGTAGAGAATTGGTGTCAGTTCTTCTGAATGTTTGGTAGAATTCTGCTGTGAACCCATCTAGTCCTGGGCTTTCCTTTTTGGGAGCCTTCTGATAGCAGCTTCAATCTCTTTTATTGCTATTGGTCTGTTCAGATTTTCTACATCTTGTTGGCTCAGTTTTGGTAGTTTGTGTGTGTCCAGGAATTTATCCATTTCCTCCAGATTTTCAATTTGTTGGCATATAGTTGTTTATAGTAGTTTCTAATGATTCCTTGTATTTTCGAGGTATCAGTTGTAATATCACCTTTTTCATTTCTAATTTTTGTTATTTGGGTCTTCTCTCTTCTTTTTATAGTTAGCCATGCTACTGGTTTGTCATTTTTATTTATCTTTTCAAAAAAACATCTTTTTGATTCATCAATCTTTTGTATCATTTTTTGGGTTTCAATTTCATTAAGTTCTGCTCTTAATGATTTCCTTCTGTCTGCTAACTTTGGGTTTGGATTGTTCTTGTTTTTCTAGTTCTTTAATGTGAAGTATTAGGTTGTTCACTTGCCATCTTTCCATTCTTCTGAAGTAAGCATTTAATGTGATAAATTTCCCCCTTAGTATTGCTTTTGCAGTATCCCACAAGTTTTGGTATGATTTATCATAGTTTTCATTAGTTTCAATTAATATTTTATTTCCTGTTTGATTTCTTCTTGGACCATATGTCATTAAGTAGAATGCTGTTTAATTTCCATATATTTGTTTAGTTTCCCGAATTTTGTTTATTATTGCTTTCTAATTTTAATCCATTGTGGTCTGAAAAAATACAGAGGATAATTCCAATTTTCTTGAATTTGTTGAGACTTGATTTGTGATCTAACATGTGATCTATCCTGGAGAATGATCCATGTACTTATGAGAAGAATGAATATTCTTAGGTTGTTGTATGTAATGTTCTGTAGATATCAGCTACGTACAATTGGTCTAGGGTGTTGTTTAGATATTGTGTTTCTCTGCTGATTCTTTGCCAAGATGATCTGTCCAATATTAATAGTGGGGTGTTCTGGTCCCCTTCTATTATCATATTAGTGTCTATCTCCTTCTTTACGTCCAATAGAGTTTGTTTTATAAACCTGGCTGCTTCAACATTGGGTGCATATGTATTTATCATTGTTATGTCTTCTTGATGGATGAATCCTTTTATCATTATCTACTGGCCCACATTATCTCTTTTTATGGTTTTTTGTTTAAATTCTAATTTATCAGATATAATAATGGCTACTCCAGCTCATTTTGCATTTCTGTTTGCATGATAAATCCTTTTCCATCATTTCACTCTTAATCTATGTGAGTCTTTATCGGTGAGGTGGGTCTCTTGAAGGTAGCAGATAGCTGGGTCCTCCTTTTTAATCCAGTCAGTCAGTCTGTGTCTTTTGATTGGGGAATTTAATCATTTTACATTAAGATTTGTTATTGAAAAGTGCTGATTTACACCTAGCATTTTATTGATTTTTGTTTGGATGTCTTAAGTTTCTTTTGTTCCTTTCTTTCTGATTTACCATTTGTCTTCTGTATTTAAACTTTTTTTTTTCGTGACCGGCGCTCAGCCAGGGAGTGCACCGGTCATTCTTATATAGGATCCGAACCCGCGGAGGGAGCGTCTCTGCGCTGCTAGCGCAGCACTCTACCGAGTGCACCACGGGCTCAGCCCTGTATTTAAACTTTTTAAAATGTAGATAAACTTTTTTTTCTCTTTGTTGGCATTTACATTTTACTAGTTGGTTTTGATTTTTCTTGAGTTTTTATGGCAGTGGTAGTTATTTTTCAGGTACTAAACCCAGTACTCCCGTGAGAATTTCGTGTAAGGGTGGTCGTGTGGTAGTAACTCCCACAGTTTTTGTTTGTCTGAGAAATATACTATTTGCCCTTCATTTCAGAAGCATAGCCTTGTGGGGTAAAGTATTCTTGGCTGGCAATTTCTGTCTTTTAGTATTTTTAATATATCATCTATTCCTTTCTGGCTTTTAGGGTTTGTGATGTTAGTCGGATTGGGGCTCCCTTATAGGTTACTTGATGCTCCTCTCTTGTAGCTTTTAAGATTCTCTCTTTGTCTTTGGGTTTTTGCCAATTTGACCATAACATGTCTTGGGGAAGACCTTTTTGGGTTGAATACATTTGGGATTCTTTGAGCTTCCTGAATCTGAAGATCTGTGTCTTTTCCTATAACTGGGAAGTATTTTGCCACTATTTTGTTGAATATGTTTTCAATGCAATCTCCTTTTCTTCCCCTTCTGGAATACCCATGACTTGGGTATTTGAGCACTTAAAGTCATCTGTTATCCTTCTTAGATTTTCTTCAGTGTTTTTAATTCTGTTTTGTTGTTGTTGTTGTTGTTGTTGTTGTTGTTTTTGTCTGTGTTATTTCCAATAGCCCATCTTCAAGGTCAGAAGTTTTCTCTTGCTTCTGCAAGCATGCTGGTTAAACTCTCTGTTGTGTTTTTTATTTTGTTGAATGAATTTTTCAGCTTGGCAAGCTCTGCTACATTCTTTTTCAGGGCATTGATTTCCTTGTACATTTCTTCTTTCAGGTCCTGTGTACTTTTCCTCATTTCATCATGTTGTCTAGCTGAGTTTTCTTGTGTCTCATTTACTTTCCTTAGAATTATCACTTGAAATTCTTTGTCAGACATTTCAAGGGATTCTTGTTCTATAGGATCTAGAGTTATTAACCTTCGGTGGTGTACTTTCTTGATTTTTCATATTTCTGGTATCTTTCCTTTGATGTTTAGTCATTGTGGCAAGGGATTTCATGGTCCGCTGGTTTGACACTATTGTTTGGCTAGGATTCTGCCAGGGCTGCCAATTTGGCATGGCTATCTCAGTACCTGCTCAGACATGCGCTGTCACCTCAGGTACGTGGTCACCTCAGGTCTTGGGCCTCTCTGGGGGGCACCTCTCTGGCCGGCACACACTCGGCCGGGCTGGGGGTGGGGTCTGGTGGCAGCAAGGCCTACCTGCTCAGTCATGTGCTGGCTCCGTGGGGCACATTGTTGTTGCAGGTCCCTATGATAAATAATTAAACTATGTGTATATGTTTATGTATATGAATGTACACATTTGTGCATGTAAATATATATGCATGTATATAAAAAGATGTTTACAGAATTAAATGATATATGACATGAATAATTACAAGAGCTTAAAATAAATTCCTTATAAAATTTATGATGGCAGCTATATAAAATACATTATCTATAAAGGAAAATCTAAATATACATACAATCAATCTGAGTAATGACTTATTGATTGATGTATTGCACTAATTATGAAGATTATAGTTCTTTGATATTCTGTAAGTGTGACATTTAGTAACATGTTTTATTAAATAATTAGAAGGATAGTGTTAAACAAAAACCATTTCCTCATAAATGTCTGCTTACAAGTAGTTTAGCATTTCAGTTTTAAAACTAATGCTCAGAAAGTCTCACATGCTTACATGTAAAACTATTATAATGGAAAATATGATTCAGTTTGACCAACTGGACATGTCACAAGTGAACACCAAACTGAGACCTAAATTTTTAGTATGCTTTTTGTACCATTCATTAAAAATCCTTGCAAGGGATCACTTATAGTTTAGAATTTGCTTATTTATCTTACATTTTGAAGATATTTTAGTTATAAATGAAGTCTTATTGAGCAAAGTCATTCTCAGGTTTTAGCATATCCTTTCCTTAAGTTCTGGGGTTTTTGTCCCTCTAAAAGAATGCATATTTGTTGCAGATTTTCAATGATCAGATACTTTCTCTATAGAAATAATTTACTGTTTTCTTTAACCATCTTTTTGCTGGTTAGCAATTAGAATTCTTATTTTTTATGGTTTGTATTTCAAACTCAAGTAATATCACCCAATGTAAAGAACGGTACCCCATTCGTTTAATATTGTGCAACATTATAGCCATGGGTGCACGGGCCAAATGAAGTCAATTTCACCTCCTGCGCATTGGATGCCTAAGCAGATATAGATCTGAGATTACTGTGAGAAACAGAAAACCAGGTAAGGAAACAGCTGACTGCCCTTCTGTGTGCTTACGGAGACTCTTCCCTAGTTCTGGGCTGGCTGCAGGATGAAGGGCAAGCAGTGAGCACCGCATAGAGAAGCTTCTGAAAAGTAGCCCAGGTCTGCGTCTGTGCTCATGGCTAGACTTCTCCTCCTTTACATTCATCCCTGTGGCATAGTCCAGTACTTCACATTTCTGGAACATCCCATATATCCATCTCTCCACTGAGAGAGCTCTCCCAAATTCTGCACCCTCTCATTTCACTTAACTTGGCTAGCTCACTCTGGGTGAGAGCAGCTCTCCAATAGAGCATCTTGCATAGGATTAATTCACTCTGGCTTTAGCTGGCTATGTTCCCAATTGACAGTGTAGAAACACGGTTTGCACTTTGCACGTGGAGAATGGGCCTGGAGGCTGGAATATCTGTCTCCCTTGCTCTCCATCTACATCTTCAGAGTCTTGCTATCTCCAGCCTGGCAGCTTTTTCAGTCCACCACCAAGAAAGAACAGACCTAAACGATGAAAAAATAGGCTTCATTCTGTAACAGTGAGTGAGCTATAATGTAGAATCAAAGTGACCACCTTTCTAATATTCAAAAAGTTTTTAAAAAAATCATTGAGCTTACTATTTCTACATTGAATGAAAATGAAAATTCTCACTTAAGGGTCTCAATGGAATTTACACCCTCACTCCTTTGGGATATGTAAGATCTAATCATATGCACAATCGCCAAGCCAAGTATCAGTGTCTCTCACCCTGGCTTCTTGAGGTGGGCGCACTGCAAATTGTACACTCACGACCCTGTGGGCAGTGTTCAGTCTGTCCTGGGACCACTCACAGACCTCACCCCTCACCACAAGTGCTACTACATTTATGCTCTTTAACCAAAATCATCACTGGTGATGCCTCCTGCTTTTCTTTTCTGTTTATGTTTAACTCTCCTTCAAAGTATGACTTCCCCAGTCCGTCCACTGCAGGATTTTCCCAGCTCTTCAGCTGTGCTGGTGCACTAAAGTCTTCTTTCAGAGGGTCCTGACCCCCTGTCTCAGAGAGAGCCTGTGGGATCTCTTCTTTCCCACCAGCAAAACTGAGTGGCTTTCCCCACCCCTTGCCACAATGCTCATTTTTAAACCTAGTGGCCTCAATCTTCCTCTTTCTCCTCTGTTCAATGGTCTCCCCAGGTAGCACCCCTTGCCCCATGGTCTCGTTGCTCAGCTTCCCTGTCACAGCTGTGTTTCCCCACCATTCTAGTCAAGAGCCCATGGACAGCCTTACATGTCTTGCCACTCCCCAAAAGGCCCAGGGCACAGGAGGTCTCTCTCTAACTGGGATGTCATCCCAGTGGCGGAAAGTGCAGGGTGTGGAATGGTGCAATAGCAAGGCCTACGGAGTGGAGTTTCTCTAGGCCTGATGTCTAAGGTGAAAGCATAGATCTTAATCTCCAAGAATATAGAAGATCTCTTGTGAAGAGGGGAAAGAACCAGTCCATTCATGAGGTCTTACATTGTTATCCAAGTGTTTTTTCCTGAGCTGTTCTCTCACACCTTGCTTTTCACTTTGTCATTACTCTCTGCAGACCAGAAGTGTATGCACTGGGATAACATCTTTTTTTATTTAAATGATCACAATTTTATTATTAAAACATATTTTAGTAGTCAAATTTTAAAAATTTAATACGGTAGTACAGAGGAGCGGTTTCCCAGCACCATCAGCAGCTAGATTGTTCCTGCATTCTACTGTAATCTGTGATACACTGACTTTTATTTTAGCTGGGGTTAGAGGAACAGTTCAATATATATATTTTTTGATACCTCTTCCAGCATAGGTTACTCATGATGATAATGTTGCTCTTCTTCATTTTATAGAATAAATAAAATATGCATTTATTCCCCCTGCAATTTGGTGGTGATGCTCTTTCACTGATACCACACCATAAACCAATCCTTCGCATCTTGCTTGAAGAAGATGCTTTCAGAATATTTTTAGATGTAGACATATATTGTTGCCCTTAAGTAAATGTTTATTCCTAATATTTTCTTGTATTCCCATTTCACATTATTACGTGAGAAAAATTCATCCTTAAACTATGGACCTAGAAATGGAACAATGAACAATACTTTTCAAGATAACAATATTGTCTCTTAATGTTCATCTGCATTTCAGGTTCTTTAAAATATTACTTTTATTTCTTTTTTCCCCCTCTTTTCCCCCCTGTTTTTCATCTACTCTGGCTCATTTGAATTTCGTTGAAGTTTAAGCACGCTATTGATAGGCAAGGGGCATGACAAGGTTAGAAAACAGAGATGACACTTTGTTCCAGATGTTCTACCTACTGATTCCCCAAACCTGTGGATATTGAGGCAGGTTATGATTGTTGTGTGTTTATATTGTTTTGTTTTTCTGGAAAATCTGAATGAAGAAGCAAGCACACTGAATGTCTATCATCTCTAACAGGGCACTTTCTGGAGCTTTTCTTAGCTCACCTCTGCCGCCCTGCACTTGGCTACTTCTAGTCCATCAGGTCTCACCTTAGAGGCCACCAACTCCAGGAAGCCCTTCAAAATCTCTCACTACTGGATGATGTGCCTCTTCTGTGTGATCTGGCAACATCCAGTTTCTTGTCTGTTGTGGCTCTTTATTGGACTGTGTTGCCATTTCGTGTCTGATTGTCAGTCTCTCCATAAGGTCTTAAGTTGCTTGGGCAGATTTTTGTTTTTGATTGTTGTGTTTCTGTCATCAACAACAAAAAAATTCTCTTTACATTTTATATTCTATATGCATTTGGTACATATAATACTTTTAATACTAGTTTGTTCCTTCTTCCTTAACTCTTATTTAGTATGAAAGATGTGGAAATAAAGTATTTTTTCTACTGATATTTTATCAGAAAAATGATATGGAAGTCTATTCAAGTTGAAAATACACTATCAAATATAATTGAGCTAATTTTTTTCACATCTAATGACTGAGTTTGATGGCACATCTGTATGGATGAATTAGTAAGAGTAACTTAGAATAGTAGACAAACAAAATGATGAGAAAATATGAAGCGAATTTAAGAGTACATTTTATCTCGTGTGTGTATGTGAGATAAAACTAAACATACACAAACATACATACTTACAAAAAACACTCCCTTTCCTCAAATAAATTTCAACCTGACTAACTATAAATCCAATGAATAAGGGGTATCCATTGGAAAAGGAAATAACTTCTGATTAGGTTAAGTTAGAGAGTTTCAATATAATAATTATAAATAATGTTGCTAACAAACAACTTGTCTTCACAAATATCCAGAAGAGGATATATATAAAACATGAATAATCTTGCAGTAATAAGATTATAAAACAAAGTATAATTCTTAATTTTTAAGAGTTCATGTTCGTATATAGTGTTAGTCAAAATTCCTATAAAATAATTATAACCAATGAATTATTCAATAAAGATGAAAACTGTAAGAGTTTTTAAGGTTTTGTAATTTAAAAATAAGTGCTGTTAGTTTAATGACTTAATTATTTCGTTAAATATTTAAACCAAAGATATCCTGAATTCTATTTGTATTTAAATATTTCTGTATAAATCTATAATAATTTTGTTCACAAAAACCAACTTAAGAAACACATTTTGCTTTAATGTATATGATATCTTGACATTTTTCATTTTGCTTATCTTTAAAATAAGTTAACAAATTCTGTATGCTGCATTAAGCTTTATCTTTATCTATTTAAACAGCAACAGAATTAATACTTATACAGACGCAATAAATATGTTTATCTAAAATTAATTTTACATATTCATTTAAAAATGATGATCTATAATTTTTAAATGCTGCAAGACATTTCTGCAAAATATTTCTCTACATTTATTAGTAATTTGTTTAGCATAATTTAATAATGGTACATGGAAATATTTACCAAAATTCAAACCTTGCACATTGGTATATAGTAAACACATGGTTTAGTGATCACTGTCATGCTGTTATTTTTTTATATGGAAACCAAAATAATTTGCAGATATAAATAATATGACTATATGAATAATAATATGAAATATTAAAATGAAATATGAATACTGCTTAATTTTTTCTGCTATATAAAAGATCTTTTTCTAAGTTATATCTCAAGGCAAACTTAAGATCATAATGATTGTTTAAGTAATTTTTAACACTAATTTTAAGATTCACTAAAACTCTTTCTCTCCTACACAAGCACAATCATTAACATTTTTTTCTATAAAAGTATTTTACATTTGAGATGAACATAAAGGTATTAAAAAAGGAAAGAATATATGTTCAATCCATAATATAATGATTTTATTAGTTGTAAATATATATAAAATCTAGTTTTTAAAAAAATTATCGTGTTTAATTGTTGGAAACCCAAATGTCATGTTCAGGGATAAAAGTTAGAAAGGAAAAGTAGCAGGTTGATTGCACAACATTTATTATTAAAGCAAGTACATTTACAAACGTTCAGTGGTATAAATGAAGAAAGCAAATTAGCATGGTCGCAGAATCTCATGTGAAACAATTTTCTAGCTATTATCTAGCTTGTTTCTAAAATACATTCTAGATCACTATGTACTTAGTCCTTTATTTTTTCAAAGACAATTGTTTAGGGGAGCACATCTTATGTCTAATAGAATGCAGCTGAAAGGGCCGTTCTGATAGTATATATTTATGAACTTATTTATGTAACTTAAGAAAACTTAAGTTACATTCCTGAAAAATTACATGATTGCATAGCTTTCCTTTATCCAGTGTGAACAACTCAGTGTCCTTGATGGGATTAATACTCTGCACCACTTAGATATCCATCCTTCTAAATTATTTCATGTTCTAATTTGCATCATTCCGAGACACAGCAAGGCATACACAATTCTCTGGTAACTGTGTGTCCAGTAGTCAGCAGAGTGGAAACGTGACGCAGCAATTACAGTACTTTCCCTGTGTGCACATCCTATGATCGATTTGTTAGAACCAAGTGCACATGTGCTAAATGGGCGTCACAGGTGCCTATCCCTGCATGGTCCATATCAGGCACCTGGTGACATGAGGTGATTTGGTGGTGGCTGGTGTATAGAGTCATGATTACAATTTCTGAGAGAGGCAATTAAGAACTCCCTTGGCTAATCCCTTCCCCAAATAAGCCCTCCTAAACTCGGGGTTGTCATTTCTTTGGGTCAGACATAGTGGCAAAGGCAATGGGATGACGAAGCACGTGACACAAGGTGTGATGTGCACGGGGATCGCCCGGCATCCCTACACCAGGGAGGCTACTGAAATCTTGTGCAGTTTGAGCCCATCAGCATTTTCTCCATTTTCTGTCCCCACAAGCACCTCTGTAGACCCATGGGTAAAAATTACTTAAGCCTGTAATTCGTGACAAACTTAGTACCTGGGAAGGAGTCATGATCCATCTTTTTAATTTTTAGTTATCCTTCTGCTCATTGGACCTGGTCTGTTTGTTTCTTTATTTACATATTATAAAATTATTTAATCACATACTGACTTATTAGTTGTTTAATTGTAATCATTGAACTCTACAGAGTTTTGCACATAAAAATTATATAATTACGTGTAATATTAGAAAATGTAAAAATGTATTTGAGAACCACACTGTATTCCCAAGTAATGAAGTGGTTTAGAATTTTGTTTACAGAGATGGCTGGTTAGCAATAAAACATTATGCAAGTCTGTGTGTGTGTGTGTGTGTGTATGTGTGTGTGTGTGTGTGTGCACGCATGCACGTCTGTGCAGAGATTGATTATAGAGGGCGAAATGCCAGTTTCAGAAGGTGCTCTGAAGCCCCACTCTCCAAGTTCACGCTCTCCATCTCTCTCTTCCTCTCTCTAATCTCTCCTTGCTCCAGTTTATCTTCCACGCTTCTGCCACAGTGCCCTTTATAATATGCAAATTTGATCTTGTTTCTCTCATGCTCAAGGTCTTTCAGGGGAAAATAGCACTGTCTCAGCGGGCTCCACAGACCTGCCCTCACCGGTTTAAACGCTCTCCTCCCTGTTTTCTGGCCAGGCCTGGCTCCCTGGTTTGCCAGAGCCACGCGTTTGCCTGTGCCACTGCTCGGCCAGACCCTCGTCCCCGCGTGGTTTGTCACTTGATCTTTGGTGCTCCCATGGCCCTTGCCTCACTGAATTGCGACAATTTGTGTTCTGTCCTCACCTGCCTCTTCCGTTAGATAATGCACTTCTTGGGCCAAAGTCCCCTGATTTTATACTTCTATTCTTGGGGTCTGCAGAGTAGTAAGTGCTTTAATTAATTACGTATTTATTTTTATTTTTATTTTGTGGTTGGCCGGTATGGGGATCCAAACCCTTGACTTTATCAAGCACCATGCTCTAACTAACTGAGCTAGCCAGCCAGTCTAAGTGCTTTAATTTTTTTAAATGACTGATTTAAATGCTTGCAAAGTGTCTCCCGATAAATAAACTAATTGCTTCAAAATAAGTCAATAGATAAAAATATTTTCAAAAGCATTTTTTCCACGGAAACTTGCATCAGTTTTTGCCAGATATGGCCTAAACTTTACGAGCAGCTTTTTCTACATCCAGTTTTCATCTTTGATCTTGAAATTGTTCATTTGCTATCTGTGAATTTTGGGACTGTTACTTCTGGCTGCCCCTCCCTTTAAAAAGGCTAATTAATATAGGAAAAACGCCACCATATTCCTCTTTACCCATTTTTGATTTTCACTGGTAGATTAATGTTTCTTTCTTTCTATTATTATAAACAAATAATATATTTGTTTATAAGGATATGAAAATGTCTTCATAACCTCACTTAGTAACAGGCACCTATGAGGCTGCTGTAGGCTGGGTGTTTGTGTCCTCCAAAATTCATATGTGGAAATCCTCACCCCTAAGGTGATGGTATTAAGAGGTGGGAGATGATTAGGTCATGAGGGTGGAGCCCCCATGAATTGGATTAATAAGTTTATAAAAGAGACTCCAGAAAGCTCTGTGACCCTTTTTCCACCACATGAGGGAGGACACAGTGAAAAGGAGCCATCTATGAACCAGAGAGCTGTCACCAGATGCTGAATCTGCAGATGCCTTGATCTTGAACTTCCCAGTCTACAGAATTGTGAAAAGTAGGTTTCTGTTGTTTATAAGCCACACACACTATGGTATTTTATTATAGCAGCCTGAAGATAGAGAGTATCAATAAATATTGCTTTACAAAGGAATGCATGGTAAAGCAGACGCTTCTGCCCTTGGGCAGGAAAAAGCAATAGAATTTACTTCTCCTTCCTACTTCTTTGCTACTACTATTGAAAATCCTGCCACAGGCTGGCCTGCAAAGGAGGTGAGAAGCAGAGGGGAGGTGGGACGTGAGGAACAAGACTAGGGCTGTGAGGGGCTAGGAGTGTTTTACAGAATGTCCTCTAGAAAGGCAAGGGTCCTTAAGGCCAAGAAAAAGCCATCTGTAATGAGATGTCAATAGTTTGTGGACTTCTTGTTACTGAACCAGAAAAATTCTCAGAAGAGTCTTTCAAGTCACCCATACAGAAGGTCACCTCTGTGGTGGATAAATTTACAGCCTAAGAAGATCTCGGTTTTAGTCTAAAGCACTGGCAAAAAATAATCAGTAGGGTGGCCAATCCATTCAGAGGCTTGGTGCAGTAGGACTTTGAAGACACATCTTTTGTTTTGTAAACAACTTTCTGGTAGTTCTAGAGGACAACCTTATCTAGAGATTCTAAATTCTATGTGAAATGGAGATAGAAAAATAATTCCTGGGAAAAGATGTCCCCCAATAGTTTAGAAGAAGTCAAGACAGACCATAGGATTCCACACAGTCCCTGAAGAGAACAAGGATTCCACTCTTTAGTTTCCTCTCCAGTTTATCTAACCCATAAAAAGTGAAAAGATGTTTGTTCCTCCTTTATACATCAAGTCGATAATTTTCCCTCTAAATATCGGTGAAACCCCAGCATGAAATAAATGAATTTGAATTTAAAATAACACTGTGAGCCAGCACAGGGTCAGAGGCTGACACTATGGTCAAGAGGGTGCTGATGCTGACTTGCTGATGATATTGTCATCTGGTGCATGTGTTGACACTGAGACTGATGAGAGGGCAGCCTCTGACGTGTCACAGAAGCTGGCAATAATACAAAGTAACAGGAGCACATGGGAGCGTTGAGGAAAGGCTGGAAACCCAACTGCTATCCAGCGACATGGGGCACGGGTGTTTCATATTTTGAGCCATTAGAGTTATTGCAATGTTGAGATGAGGCATGCACGCACACACAGATAAGAACAAATTGGAGCTGGCAAGAAGTTCACCTTGCTCACCTCTAAAACTCCAACAAAAGGAATTAAAAGGCTGGGGCTCACAACTTATTAAAGATACTGTATTGAAAAGGATTTGCCTTAGTCCCTAAGGGACTTGCCTGAAAACAGCACCTAGTAGCAGAGTCTTCAGGCTCAAGAAAGTGGGAAATGTACAATTGATCTTAGGTTATCAACAAAGACTTTGATATTTAATGAATATTGATTATTTTGAGCATGGAAAAGTCTCAACAATTCGAAAAGTATATTTTAGATTTTAAAATACATAGGAAGGAGGCTTTAGCTGAGGTTTGCCTTCTAACTCTTTATAAATGACAGTACAAGGAAGGGGATTGCTTGAAATATTTAAGAGGACGAATGTTTTTCAAATATCTTAAAGTGCTTGTGTTCATTCTCATTAAAAAATGTATACGCCAATTGCAAATAACTTCTGTTTATTATCAAACATTCTATAACAATCGCTATTAAAAGAAAAATTGTTGCCTATTTTGAAATAGTACAAAGGGCTTGAAAATAATACTGCTTTATTTTAATTCTATTTCATGTTAAAATATTCAATTGGCTTAGATTGGCTTCTCCTAACTGGTTTAAAATGCTATGATTTTGTATCTACTTAAGCAATAGTTCATAATTCTAAAATGTTGTTTTTCTATAATTTTTGAAAGCTTGTAAACAGGGAGAGTTTTATTAAGATACTGAAACAGTAAAGGAGTCAATTATATATATATATATATATATACATATATATATATATTTTCTTTCTCTCAAGAATATAAAAGAAAAACTGCAAAAAATGTAGTTTGAGTTTGATGCTTTTTAAAATAACCATGGCGGGGTGGAGATGAAATAAATTTACTATTTGTCTGTTAAAGGTAGACTTTCTAAGTATATACCCTGGTATTTTCAAGCACATGGGCTTTTTCGGTAGAATGGCTGCATTTCAGTACTTCAAATAGATACAGACAATCATTATTATCACTTTTATGAGAAAAAGGTTCATTAAAGTTACAAACAAGAGCAATAACACTAACAAAATAAGTGCTTAATTCCCAATTTCTCTTGCACCATTCACCGCATCAAACCTTAGCATTCCATGACTAGACTGCTAAAAGTATCCAATTTGCCCGTTGTGTCCTTGCTTCCAGACTGTCTGCAAGCATCACTCCATCAGTTCACCGGCCTGCTCAGGAGGCTTCCCAGGCCTGAGTCCCTGACCCCACTTATGGAGCAGGCTCCGTGTGAGCTGAGCCCTGCTCCCAACATGTTCATGCAGTCCAGGAGGACTGCTCATGGTTCTTGAATTGACTTCTCTCTGTAACTTATACCTGCTCCAGGGAAAATACACACACATGCGTGCGCACACACACATTACATACATAAAACTTTCTGCTTAAGAGGAAGATGGATTGGTTTCAGATGGAGAGAGCAGTTTAAAACCTATGAGCTCTCATAATAGCTCAGATTATTCTCTTTTGTTTTGTTGGGGAAAAGAATAGGCAGAGATAAAAAATATATCTTTGGCTATAAGATAAAACATCTGTGTGCGTATGTGATTTAATTTTATCCATTTGACATTTCCTGGAGAAAACAGTAGTATCTGTGTTTATAATCATTAAAAATCCTCATGTTCAATGTTGCTATTCACTATTGTGAGATGGATTACGGGCATGATGAAGAAAAGCTAACTAGTAGGTTGTGCTTATTCTTTTGGTCTAAATTATTAAAGCAGATTCTCCCTGTGGTTCACCACTGGCTACATCATTCTTCCTTTTGAAGCAGGAGCTGAGTATCTTACTTTCTCAGCGGGTCAACAATAATCCACCTATGCATCATTGTCTCTTATCCACCACACGGCAAGATTTTACACGGCTGTGTTTCAGAGGAAGGTAGAGGCAACATGTGGGTTCTACCTACAGAAAGGGGATACAGTCTGGGAGGCACCCGGGACTGGTGTGAAACAGGCAAGCTGGTCTTTCCTGCGAGTCACATTAGCACTCTTCCTCTTACCTGCCACTGACTAGTTGTGTTAGAGAAGGCAAGTTGCTTATTCTACGAGTCCGATTTTTCTTTGAAGAAGGATCGTAACTCTTTTGAATTGAGAATATTAGGAGGTAGGTACATCATATAATTTAAAGCTATTAACAGCATATATTCAAAGTAATTCTGAAAATGTCTTCATTCTTTAATCTTATCTAGAATGGTGATCCCTCAATTGCACTGAATATCAAAGACCTTAACTTTTTTCTCCTTTTGACCAGGAGCTCCCTTCTTAAAAAATCCTGATATCACTGATCTCGACAACATCCTTCATGTTGTCGGCTTTAAACTCATTCTAAATGTTTCAAAGACAATCATTTGAAGATAAATGCAATGTAAATTTTTCAGCTCCCTGTCACCAATTTGGAGGGCAGAAAAGTTAAAAAATAATCTAGAGAAATGGAAGAAATTTAAAAAAAAAATGCAGCAGTGAGAATCGTGGATATTTTTAAAAAAAGCAGAAAGTAGACCCAAATGTATATTCTTGGGAGTCGGGCAGGGGGCTCGTTAATAAGGTTTTAAGTGTGTATTTAACAAACACCATAAATGTAAAGACTTAAGTAACCCAAAAGAGAATGTACACTAAAGCAACCATAACAAGCTGAAGTTAATTCATCACAACTTTAGCATAAGCCTTTGTGGGCCACTGGCCAGGGCCGGCACATTATCTGTTTGACCACTGAGTCACTGCAGCTAATGGAATCGAGCCCATGTTTGTGTTGCCATGGTGATGCAATATTCTCAGGCATGTCATGTTCACAGATCAGTAGCAGCAGCGCGGCTGCAGACACACAGCTGCCTCAGCCTGTGACCATCCACAGGAATTCACTCTGCAGTCAGTGCCAGCAAGGAAGTCAGCTCTCAGAAGGACCTTCAGGCCTGGGGAGACCAGCCCCTCCCTCTTCCTTTGTCACCGCCGAGCTATTATCATTAAAATAACCTTGAGTTTTCATGAATTCACTCATTCACAAACACTGTCAAAGAAGGTGCAAGAGTTCAAGAGAATCCAGAGGGTCAAAGGGAGGACTAGTTTTAAATCTGTGCCTATTGAACCTGGAAATGACATCGTCTGTGAGATATAATCTTATTCTTACCATAGCAAATCAAATCGTGCTGACGGGCACCACTGTCCAAGGCGATTCAGCACCATGAAAGGTTACCGGGAGCAAAAGGGTCACATCCTTTGTGGCACCGCTCTGAGAAATAGACACAGACATGTGTGGGAATATTCTACAAAGAATAGATTTCTCCCCAAAGTGAAAGACAAATCCTGCCAGCAATCTATTAAGGCAGTGCGTATCCTAGGCTATAGATATATTCAGATTTCAAACCAAAGATACCATTATGCAGCTTTTAAGATCTAAAATGTTTGAAAAAGTTACAGGTATTATGCAAGATGTTCACTTTGTCTATAAGAAGAGATAAAGAGAAAGATGATGAATTTTCTGGAAAGTATTTCTGCCAGTTGGAAATACAGTTTTATTAAATTATGTATAATTTTCATGAGGTGTGAAATATGCAAGTGAATTGGGCAAATTTAAAAACACTTCTGTAAATGTTTGTATGTATTGTCCAGTACAGGGTCTAGGGTTAATTACAACAATCCAGCTTCACATGCCCTCAGGATTCTCTTTTATGCCAGGTCTGTGCTGCTGGTCTGGAAAACAGGGGAATCTGAAGATACCAGTAACGATTCATGAAACTGCAGAAGGCACTGCAGGGAATTTGGTTCCATGGATAGACACTTCAAGGCTGAAATGTGAAATCAAAACCAAGACTTCCAGAGTTAGGATATTCGTCCCACATTTACTTTTTGTGTGCGTGGGGCAGGGCGGGCTGGATGGGGGGACGGGGAAGTGAGGGTGGGGGCTTCTTAATCATGTTCTGTTTTTCTCCTAGTGCAGTCATTCCAGGACCTTATATTCCTGAATTTGGTCAGAATTTAAGGTTTGGACGATCCTGTATTTCTGCAGACCTCTGTACTGAGGTTAATACAGAATGGGCCTGTGGGGAATGAGGCTTTACTCCTCCTCCTCTGTTTGTGAATGATAGGGCAAAACTTTATCCTCTGCCTGTCTGGGCCAGGTGGCCCCAGAAAGGGATATATACTGATATAAAAAACAGTAGAGTATTTCCAATAGAGCTGCGATTATTTGAACTTCAGAGAAGTGGCACTGAATAACTTGATCTGAGAATAAACACTTACGAGACAAAACTACAGACTAATTGCTATGGCCTAATTGTTTTCTTACAGAAAACTGAGAAAAAAGAATCCTGTAACTCTAGAAGTACCTAATAATTACTCTGTTTTGGACAACAGGAAGCCCTTGGATAATTAAGTCTCTCACACATAAAGTGCTACTTTAGTTTTTAATACACTATGAAATTACCAGATTAAATGACATGTGGTGAAGAATTATATGTAGGTTAGCATCACATGTTACGTTCCCTGTATCCTCTAACCAAATAATATTGAAGTCATTAGAATACAGGGAAATTGCCTCAAATAAAGAGCAGAAAAGGAAACAAATGAGAGGTGGCAGTATGAAAGAGCTCAGAAAGGTTAAATCACTGTCTAAGTTGACCACACATGGCTGGAGGTTACAGGACAGAGAGAGTACTAGCAAGAAAACAGACAGAGAGGCAACCATGCACAAATTACCTGCATGGGAACTCATGGCACATGGAGGACATGGGACGGGACCTGTTGTGTCCCTATCACGAGAGAGTCCTGCAGACAGAGGAAGCTCGCCTTGGGCAGTCCCACATGCTGAATGCTGAAGTCACTGTCACAGGGCAAAGAAGAAAGCAAACACACAAACTTTTTTTAAAGTTTGAGAATTGAGAAGGAGACTGCCTTTTTTTTCTCCTTCTGCACCGCCTTCCCCTTTGTTCTTGGACTGAAGCAAACTCCCTGAGAAGGCAGAGGAGGAAGCGGTACCATCCACCCTGCACACAGCCACCCCAGAGGGTCATCAGGAGTCCAGCCCCAGGATGTCTTCAGGAAACACCCCCCCACTTGTTCTGTCACCCACACAGAGAGAGCTCAGGTCCCTGTGGCCACATGAAAATTGCAAGCGTTAGCTGAGAGTCATTGCCCCTGCATCCTGCTTTCTCTCTGCCTACATTCCCTGAGTAATCACCCACTGCCCAAGTCAGACTGTGGCTAACACAGTTCCTCAGGATCACTCATTTACCCAGATACATCAGTGGTTTGTTGGATATTAGGGGCATTATTAGATTCATACCTAATATCAGTCAGAATTTGCTTATACAAGCAGTAAAAACAGTATCCTGCCTAAATCAGGGCCAGCTACAAAATTTGTAGGGCCCAGTACAAAATAAAAATGCTGGTCCCCTTGTTAAAAAAAAAAAAAGAAAAAGGAAAACTCAAACTCAATTTTCTTACTCCCATACCCGCTCCTCTCCCTCCCTAGAATCGTCATGGTGATTTATTTATTTGATATTCCAATTCATGCTCCCTTGGACACAGGTATACTTGCAGGGTGAGAGCAGACCCTAATGGCTGCTTGAGCCCCACCCTCCATGTGCCCAGCCCCTGTGGGGGCACAAGGCAGCAGAGGTCATGGGGCAGGGCAGGTATTGGGCAGTCGAGATCCTGTCCAGGGAAGATGGGCACATGGCGAGAGACGTGGGACCACGCATGTGGGGAAGCTCCAAAGTGCCCGTTATGGGCTCCATTTTCCTGTCAGACTTCACTTCAGAAAACACAAAATCAAAGACAAAATTATTAAGAATTTCAAGATGGTGTGTAAAGAGCATTAAACCAAGTGTGGGTGCCCCTTCTGAGCATGGAACCCTGAGCGACCTTACTGATCCCGCAGGTCCCAGGAAGCTGGCCTTGCCTAAGATGACAGCAATCATGGTGTTCTGGACTACTTTTCAGGATTCAAATGTTTCTCTTCATGTTTTGAGAAACAACACAAATAGAGTATGTCCCATTAAAATGGGTTTTGAGGTCTGTCGTGCCTGTTTTCAGTTTTCCAATTTGTTCCTCTGGTAACATACAGAGAAATATATTTAAAGACATAAGCAATATATTTTCAATAAATTATGTGCTGTGGATACAACGTTTATAACACTTATTCCTCCAAATTATTCAGATGCTGTTATGGTATTTTTCCTTTTTTTTTTTCTTTTGTAACTAGTTAGAGCTTTATGTGGTATCACCCACCAGCAATGGTGTTGCCAGACACTGCTTTCTACTCCTTTTTGTGGTTCAAATCAATTTCCCACTACAACCAGCAATTTTAAAAAAGTTGTCAAAATAATTGTTCCCTGCTAATATCTATTAGAAGCATTGAAGCTCTCATACACAAATTAACCTAAGCTATTGGGGAGGCCTCTCATAGCTGAGTGTCATTGCATGAATGGCATTGCTGAGAGCCACAAAGCACAGCGAGCTCTGAACATACTCAGCTTAAGAACAAATCCAAGCAGCATAAAGTAAAAATAAAATGACACCTGCTATGGACTAAGTAAGAGGAAGGGTATGTTTTCTCAGACTCAATCCAATTCCTTCATTGTCTCAGGATTTTGTTTTTTAAATTTTTCATCTCCTTATAAGTGTGTCCTCATAGTCATTTGGCAGCAGCATATTTAGTTCACTTTTATCCAATACAGGCTGCAAATGTGCCCTCCACTCGACCCAGTTTATTAATTTTGAAATGCCTAAAGCCAAAACTGACAGAGAAAGAAAATCCTTCTGGGTTGTAGCTCCAAACTGTTGGAATAATCTACCTGCTTTAGTAAAAATGCACAACCACATTATTTTTCTTTCAGAAAATATTAAGCTTTTTTGGAAATAAAAAAAAAAGTTTTAGATTAAAATGAAGGAAAACCAATTTCTCCATTTTTGTAGATATGGGGTCAACATATGCTTTATTTATGCTCTATTCAATTGCACATGAAACTTATGCTAATACTAATGCTGGCCCTAGGATTCTTAATCATATTAGAAATTTTTGTAGTTGCTTGTTTTCATATATATTTGCTGATAAACTTCCATTTCATTCAGAGATAAGTAAATGATCCCTCAGTACTGTTGTCTTTACTCAAGAACTGAGTGAAAATTTGAATGGCAACTATATTTTGTAATTAATATTAACACCCACAAGGTGCAGAAACACATATTTTTCCTAACTCTAATCCTGATACTTAGCTCCTGATTTTTTTCTTTTTTTCACTTTCTCCTGGGCATTGTGGAATACTGCCATCAAAACCAAATCACTAGCCCTTACAACATTTGCTACATCTCTGATTTTCCACATTTTACAAAAGTAAGAAATTGGGCTTTTATGAGTCTCTTCCAAATGAGGTTTACCCAAAGCAGGGGCAATTCCATCCCAAACTGAGCAGTGCATCATGTGCTATAAGCTTTCTACTTTCCCAAGGTGTCAACTCTTCTGTCCACCTCCTGCCATTATAATTTATTCTTTTGAATCTTGAAGATATATTACTCTTTCAGAACCTCTGTTAATAGAAATAGCACTCAACATCCAACACAACACTTGCACATTAAAACTCTTCAATTCCCTGTACTCTAGACAGTGCTAGATATTGTTCATGACTTAGCTGGGAATAATAATTAAAGACAAAAACAAAGCTGTCCTGAATTTGGGGAAAGATGGAGGAAGCCATAGGATGGAAAGAAGTGTTCCTGAAAAAGGAGGTGCAGATGTGTGAAAGACAATTTTGCTTAGCATAGACACAGCTCATAGTGGCCTTTATATCTTTGGCTTGCTCAAATCCAAATTCCCCACAGGCTCCAGAAGATCAACATGTGTGCTGTCTGGCATCTCCCTTCTCTGCTCAGTTCACTAAGCAAGTCCGTATTGCCTGCAGTGTCTACCCCATGGTGGGTTCCGAGGAACAGTGATAATCCTACGAGATGCTGTGTAACAAAATGATTCAATCGTCCAAAAACTATGGGGAAGACTGAAAGCTGGATCTGTCTCTAAGAGATTTACATTGCATGTCACTATTTTAAGGACTTTGCTAAATCCTGATAGAAAGAACCCTATTTAAAATGTATTCCAAAGAGTTTCCAAAGATTATTTGATTAGGGAGCCCTTGTATCAAGCAACAACCAGGGAGCACAATTTGGGAAACCCTGACCTTAGGCGAAAGGGCACACACACTAGCGTGGCAGTCAAAGTCCCTTAGGTGGTCTCTGGCTCTTCCTGGCTTGCTCTGGAGCAAGACTTCTTGTGTTTGAGTACTGGTCTGCCATTTACTAGCTGTGTGACCTTGGGTAGGTCACTTAATATCTTTACCTCTCAACATCTTCATCTGTAAAGTGAGGGTAGAAACAGTAACTACCTCTTTGGGTTAAATGGAGAATTGAATTAATTAGTATAAATGGAAAACTTAAGGCATGGCCTGAGACATAGTAAATATTCAAAGAGTGTCATGAATGCTATGATCCCCTGGGCATGTCTTTATCATTGCACACTACTGTTTCTTTATACATCTGTATTCACCATCAAAGTATATTCTGCTTGAACATTAGGGCTGTATATTATTTATTTATTTTTCTATTCCTAGTGCCTAGAACATAGTAGGAAATCAATAAAGTTTGAATAATAAATTTATCAAATAAAAATTGTTCAGACTTAATAAAATATATTAAAACTCTGGTCTAGGTAAACTTGCAATATTTCATAATGCTAGAAAATCTCAGCTACTAACATTGAAGTGAGCTGTTTATAATTCGCTTATAGTAATACTAAACCAGCGTACATGTTCAATCCACAAGCATCTGTTTGAGAATGTACAAATATGAGGAAGATAATGTTGTCTCCACAAATTGCTGGAGGAGATTAAAAAAATGTATGAGACAATTTCTCTGGTCTCTTTAATCTAAAAAAGTCTGTGGTCTTATGATTGATGAGCCAGCACAGAGCAGATTAGAAAACTGAAGAACAGTCAGAGTCAATTTGTAGATGTTCTTCCATTTTGTGATAAGACAATAGCAGCGATTATTGTCTCTTATTTGTTGCTTCCTTAATTGGAAGTAATATGTTGTAAAAGAAAAAGGTCAAATAATAAAATCTTTATTTTAGTCCGTTATAGTTCTCTGGACTACAAATATTTCTTGTACTTAAAAGAATTATTATATTAAATTATTTTTCGGGTGGTCATTTAATCATTAAATTTAACAAGTAATTTTACCCCACCTCAGTAAAGAAGGTATGGAAATTTGAAAGTGAAGACTGTCTTTAAATAAGTTATTTTTTGTGGAAGTTTGAAAAGACTTTTGGGGCAGCCTTCTGATTTTTCTCTATTTGATATAATTTTTCTGGCTTTCCATAAGTAAACTATTTTTAATGTGTTTTAGATTTGTAATGTTGATATATTTAACACATGACCCCAAATAAATGACTGTATAAATATTTAATATTCATCAATAAGTACTTATTGAAAGATATAATAGATTTGACCAAAGCGTTTAAGTGGATGACACCTAAATTACTGATTTGTTTTCTTAAAACCACTTCTAGCTAGCTCTCAAATGGCCAGTTAAATAGATTTTCTACAAAAGATGAGTAAAAAGTTTCTTATTTTCCTAAATTGTTTTCATAGAATAGGCCAGTAGGGTATCATTTAGTGCTGAAAGTCATATGTTGTATTCTAAATGTTGCAATGATCTGAAAAAGTTCATGTCTCTCAAAATACCCTCTACCTTACACATTGAAAGAATAAGAAACAATAATCTTTGACTCTGCCTCCTTCCATACCACAATACACATGGTAGATGATCAATAATTTTTAATAAGTAATTTTAAAAAGGAGATTAAAATCAAATGAGCTGACATGATTTTTGAAGTAATTAATTACATTTATCTAGATTTGTATCTGGTTTTATTTAATTTCAATTAAAAATAGCTTAAGTGTACATTTCTGAAACTAGATTGCAGAAATTATTTCTTTTTTACATTATAGATATATAAGATTTTAATGCGTTATATCATTGTTGCAGTTTGAATTAATATAAAAATGTCTAGCTAGATTAAAGCAATGCTATAATTTTACCACAAATATTAATTAATACAATTCTCAGAGCCACACAACCGTGGCTCCATTTTATAGATAAGGAAATGAGGTGTTGATTGTTTCAATAACTTGAACAGAAAGTAACTGATGGAAATGGAGAACAGAGAACTGATAGTGGCGTCGGTGCACAAGCCGAAATCGTCCTGTTCCAGAGCCTGTGGCCTTTCCTCTGTGTAACACTGCTTCCTCAGAATGGCATTGTGGTCAGGATTCAAGTTTGCGTTTTGTTGACACAAACTAAATGGTATCCTGTGATTCCCAAAGATCTCTATACAGTGGGTATTTCTTCTATTTCCTGTTATTGGCCAACTTTCTCTGTGATTCATCATCCCTCCATTAATATTTTCCTTTTCCCCTTCCAAATTAATTTTTAACCTTGAGTAACATTTTTCTTCATGTGAAAGTAAAATCACATTAATTGTTCTTTTCTCTAGGAAGGCTACCTTGATAAAGTGAGCTGTGAGCACGTTTTTTTACCACCTACAGCCAAAAAATATGCTTCCCTACAACTTTATGGAGACCCCGTTCTCCCCGATCGAGGCTATTCCACAGCTAAGTTAAAGGACCACAAGAAGCACAGTTGTTTCTGACATTGTCATTTGCTCCTATGTGTTACCTGCCATACTTTGCAATTCATTGCTGGAAAACTTGTGATGAATATTTTCTCCTTGTTTCTCCAATATTGTACATTTTGCACTAAGACTGTTTTCTGTTGTGTTTGTACTTTTGTTTTATTTTATATTTAATTTCCTTGTACTGAAATATTAGAGTATTCAAATAAACAAACATATGTATTGGTGTTCTTAAATGTTATTTCATTTCTGATATCTACAAATAGCTTGAGAATACCATAAAACCATGCATATTTAAACCAAGACTCATTCCCAGAAACAGAAATTGTGTGTGTGAGTGTGTACTGATCTATGCAAACATGAGCTTTAAAACAGTGCATTTTAAAGTTTTCTCTATTCACAATAACACCGAGAAGCATGTATTCGATATAGCTAATAAGAAGGACATCATTAAACTAAGAAGCTCCCAAACAGGGAGCAGTGTAAACAAAAGTCTACATCTCGGAAAGTAGGTAACCCTACTGTAAAAAAAGTACAAATTGCATTTGACTGATAAAAGCCCCTGTGGCTGTAGGAGGTACCCAAGGTTGCAAATACAGTTGTCAGTGTCATACGTTGCTTTATTTGAGGCCTGAGGGGCAATCTTCCAGGAACAATGAATGCCCCCTTCATTTGTTCATTGTCTTGATATAAACTCAGATTAGAACAGTTTATTTTCATTTGCTCTTCTATTTCTCTTCTTAGATTAACCCCCTATTGCACTGAGCCATAGAACTTAACATCATTTCCAAACATGATCTCTTGTTCCATTCATGGAAGTCAGGGCTGGAAACCAGGGAGTCCCAATGAAATGGGGTGGCATTTTGCCATGGGGCAGCAGGGCACAACAGAATGGCATGATGCAACAGGATGGCATAATGCAATGGGGCAGCATGCTGCAATAGTGTGGCGGGGTGCAATGGGATGGCAGGATGCAATAGGTTGGTGGAAGGTAATGCAGGGTGCAGCAGGGTGGCAGGGTGCAATGGGTGGCATGCTGCTCTATTAGCTTTTTCCCTGCATACCTGCCTGTCTCCAATGCCTGTCGGCATTCCTGAGGTCTCCCTACTCCCACTCCCTCCTTTCCTTAGCCTAGCTAGCCAGGATGCAGTCCTGCTCCTACATTTTCTGTTCTTCCATTATGAAGTAGTTTGTGTCTTCTAGCTGCTTCCTCTCAGAGCACTAGAGCTCTGTACCAAGCTGTGCAAAAATTGTGCTCTTTGGGGAATCAGAATGAACATCCTGTAGAAATTCCTCATAACAAGTGTGGTAACCATAAGCCTCCCCAGCCTTGCTGAATAATCATGGGACAGGGATGAAGGACCCATCTCAGAAATGTGTTTTGAGAGCTCAATTTGGAGCAACTAGCATTGGAGAGCTACTCAGAAACTTTGGCTCTTTACTGCCCTTTCAAGAAATGATTTTTATAAAAGGTTAGTAAACAAAAGAACAAAATGTGTCATAAATAGGCACAAGGTGGGTCTGAAGCTCTAGGACGTCCACCCTTCTGCTCCGGTTAGCTCCAGAGCGCTGGGCGGACTTCGACCCTTCAGCTGTCTTCTTTCTGCCTCTAACTCCCCCTGCAGTACCTTCTCCTTTCCTCTGAGATACCCAGCATCCTCCAGAACCACTTTATGTGTATTATCTTCACACTCAAAAACTACAAATATTGCCATTGGCATCTAATCCAAACATGGCATCTGCAGACTGGCTTTCGAGATTACATGCTCGCTAGTTTGGGGGTGATTCACACGGCATTCCCACAGGTCCCCTGTGTTCTCACCAAACTGCGTGACTCATCATTCTCTGAACATGGCCCCATGTCTGTCCCTCTTGTGTCCAGGCCATCCCCACTGGGTGGTGCCCTCACCATTCCACTTCCAGATTTCAGGGCCTGCCTCAGTTGATCAGATTGATGAAGTCTATTTTGGTCACAGTTTCAGCAATTCTTGGTAGTTTTGAATTGAAAAGCCCACAAATATCGTACAAGCCATTACCACTTCACCTTAGGGGTGAGATGGCTCATGTTCAGATCTGAAATATTCTAAAAGAGGCTCCCTTTCCTAACCTCATACCATTTTTAGGAAGTCCATTAAGTATATCGAAGATACTTGTGCACATTTCTTAGCTCCTATTGCGGACTGAATTCTGTCCCTCCTACCAAATTAACATGTTGAAGCCTTAACCTCAGTGAGACTGTATCTGGAGATAAGTCCTTTAAAGAGGTAATTAAGATTAAATGATGTCATAAGTGTGGGGTCCTGATCCAGTAGAATTGGTGTCGTTTTGAGAGAAGGAAGAGATAGCAGGGTGCAGGTGTATGGAAGAAAGGCCATGTGAGGACACAGAGAGAAGGTGGCTGTCTGCAAGCCAAGGAGAGGCTTCAGGAGAAACCAATCCTTCTGACACCTTGATCTTGGATTCCAGCCTCCAGAACTGTGAGATAATAAATGCCTGTTGTTTAAACGACTCATCTTTAGTATTTTGTTATGGTATTCCTAGATGACTAAACAGCTCCTCTTTGAAATTAAAAGCTTCTGGTAATACCATCTTTGAATCTCTCAAGGTCCTGGGGTGTGGTTCAATAAATATTTGTAGAATGATAGAATTTTACGAGTGACGACCATTTTACACACTCACACCCCTTACCTGCAGGTCACCCACGAAGTCATACCCATCTTCTTCCTTCCCTGCAAAGCTCTGCTTATTCCTAATCACTTTACTGGGAAGTAAATTATCCTCTGAGTTAGAAATATATTCCTTAAAAATGTGAATATCAGTCTCTGTAAGTGAATATCATTTCCTTTTTTCCTTTACAGGTAGATTTAGGTGCCCCACAGAGTGCCACATTTGTCCAGAGAATGAATAAATACCATTTGACTATAAATATAAAAAGAGCCTTTTTGGAACAGGTCTCATTGTCGAGTTATTTGTTTTAAACACGCCTCATTTCCATGACTATAAATGTAAAACTGGAATTGTTTCAAATAGGTCAGATATACACGATGTATCGCAGACTACAATGTATTTATAGGATGGCCAAATGGCTTATCATTGAAGCAGAAGTGATCGAATGAAGTAATTTACAAAAAGTCTGGCTCTTTAAAATAAATATGAGAACATTATAAATTATTGTCGTATTCATCAGAAAAATATCACATGTAAATTTAACCCCCTGAAGTTCAATTTTTAGAAGAAAATAAGTGTCCTCAGCCAAGTTCACCAAACTTTAAGCTCTCTGATACCAACAAAACATATCCCTTATTACTTTTTTGTTCAGGTTATATTTATTTTCTAAAGGAATGGTATTACAGATTTGTGATTACAGTTTTACGACCTGAAGCACCATGACCAACACCACGTCTAACATTTCTTTGGAGTCCAAAGATTTTCCCCCTGCATTACTTTTTCTCCCCTTCTTGAATGTGTGTTACGTGGCTATTCAGTAACATCCTGATCTATGTGAAGTATCTGGGGGGAAGAGGTGTCGGGATACATTTTATTCAATAAATGTCACAAGGCCAAACATGTCCCCGAAATAATCAGATTGGGTAATGACCAAGCTACACTGGTTTTAAAATGGTGAAAAACTTAACATATTCTCAATATTTCAACAATCCAAACCAGCCTCTAACAAAAGAATCTAAGGTAATATTTTAAAAACAGTAGTATCTTTTTTATATGTGTTCTGCCCTTTCTCAACATTATAAAATATCCCTGTGCTGACTTACTGTACATTGATTTTAATAGGCATTCTCTACAGAGCAATATGAATATCATTGGCAACTGTATAATACAATTTTCTACCCCTGAAATGCTATAGAAAACTGCACATTTTATACCAACATGTGCCCCATCAATAATAGAGTTTTTATATCTTATTTGTAGCTATTGATCTCAACAGCATAATGAAAAATTGATTGCAGCAAAGTGCACCATTTCTTAAGTATAAATTTCAATGTCAAATTATTTTTATCTATGCTTCCCAATTATACATGAAACTTATACATTTATATATGTTTGCTTCCACAAAACTCTACCCCAATAAATTAAACATGACAAGAATCTACTGAGTCAATAGAAACTGGGTTTCTCTCACTAAAATATGATTCCAAAATTAAATATGCTAGTTTCATACTAGTTTCATTTCTTTATTAGGAAGAGAATTAATGTTTCAATATACAGTATCACCTTCCTATGCAATTTAAAAATTTGAAATGAGGTCTTAAATCGTCTGGGGACATGAACACACACATACACACATAACACACACACTCAGAATGAGAGGAAGAGAGAGAGAAAAAAATTCACCGAGAAATCCATGCACTCATTTGGTAGTCCACATGATACTGTAAACTAGATACCTATTCTTTGTTATCTCTTGAGACCTTATTATTTTAGAGGGAACATTCTGCCTGGAAAATCTACAAGTATAAGGTCTGGCAAAAAGTAAGAAGGGAATCATCTGTGCTTATCAACGGTGATCTCCAAGTCCAATATCACAGACACAGAATAAGTTAGGTTAGAAATCCACAAATCTAAAGAAAATCTACAAGCAGGAAGTGAAGAATCCAGAAGATAAGAAAGATTCATTTCTTGCATTAATTTGTTCTTTTTATGTTATCTTGAATTAAAACCATTAATAAAAATGTTTCAGTTTTTCTCAAAGATAAGGGAATTTAAAAATAGAACTACACTAGTTAGTGAAATTTATTAATCTCACAAAAGAAAATATAAAACATATGTATCTCTCAGCATGAAAGAGTTTTTCAGCATTTATGCTGGAATAGTAATTTTAACGGTATGATAGTGGGTTCCGCAAAGATAGATAAGCAACCTCACTCACACTCTTTGGTAAGAAAGTTTGGAAAATATTTGTTTTTTTTAAAAACTTTTCTGATGAGTTTATAACACCTTAAATCAATGGCAGCCCATTGGCAGTGAAGTTTGAGAGGATAGCATTATTCTTTAAAAAAAAAAAACCAAACAGATTTATTGAGATCTAATTTATAAACCATGAAATCCACCTGTTTAAATTATAGAATTCAGTGGTTTTTAGTATATTAACAGAATTGTGAAACCATCACCACAAAAAAGTTTTAGAATGTTTTCATCATTTCTAAAAGGAATCTTATATTTATACCCAGCCACTCCCCTCTTCCCCAGGCTCTGGCAACTACTGAACTATTTTTTGTCTCTACGGATTTACCTTTTCTGGACATTTCATATAAATGGAATCACACAGCACATGACCTTTGAGGTCTGTCTTCTTTCATTTATCATAATCTCACGGTTCACCCATGTTGTAGCATGTATTAGTAATTCATTCCTTTTTATGAAAGAATAACATTCCATCATCCATTTACCAGTTGGTATACTTTGGGTTGTTTCCACATCTTGGCTATTATGAAAAGTGCTGCTATGAAGATTAGTGTATAAGTTTTTGTGTAGATAAGCTTTAATTTCTATTGGGTATATGTCTAGGAATGGAATTCCTAGGTCTTACGGTCACTGTTTTATTTAACTTTTTGAGAAGCTGTGAACTGTTTTCCAAGTGGTTGCCCCGTTTCCCATCCCCATCAGCAAAATATGTGGGTTCCAATTTCTGATAAAAAAAAGACAGAAAATGAAATTGTTATTACAGTCATCTTAGTCAGGGTGGAGTGGCATACTGTGATTTTGATTTGCATTTCCTTGCCTGATAACAAGTGATGTTAAGTATCTTTTATGTGCTTATTATCCATTTGTATGTCTTATTCACGGAAGTGTCTGTTCAAATCTTATTTTTTATTTTTAACTTGGGATATTTTTCTTTTATTGTAGAATTTTAAGAGCTCTTTGTATATATTGGACACAAGTCATTTATCAGACATATGATTTGCAAATACATTCTCCCACAATATTTTTTTATCTTAATTTCAGCTAAGTTTTTTAATGTCTACAATCGGAAGTTCTACCTCTGACAGTAGGAAACAAATCTGGTGAGCTTGTACCAAGTGGAGATGGAGCCTCAGCTCTACGTAAGAGAGTTCACAACGATAGGACTCAGATGATGTGAAACAGAAGTGCGGCACAGTACGGATACAGGATGAATTCCTGTTGTACTATCCCAATTTTCAATTTACTTAGCAAAAGCTTCAGAAAACTGTCAAGTGTCAAAGTCTGTAACATGACGACAAAAATCTGTGAAGGGTGTAAGTAAATGAATAGTGGAGAAAAATGTGCAGTATTAAAAACAAGGATTTTTAGAGGAGGCTGAAGTGCTACAGCAAAAGAGTGTGAGAAAACTAGCAGATTTGACTGAGGGGAAGTCATAATTGTAGCACTTTGTTATTGACAGATGGAGGCCCAGAAGGTAGCTTGGAGTCAAAACAGAACACCAAACAGGAATAACTCGTGAGATAGTAGATAAGATCAAATGCATGTTTATAAAAAGATAATTATTTTAGAAGAGGTTCTAAATAAAGGTTCCTCAGCTATGAGAGTTCAAAGCAACCATTATTTTCATTCTGTTTTTATGTTACTGACATTGATGATCCAGTTGAGAGCAGCAGCATTTTACTGCTTAATTATACATGACTCTGCAAAAAATGACTATTCTACTGTGGAAAACTTAAAATGAATCAAGAAGCCATTGTTGCATGGAGGTTTGGAGTGGCAATCTTTTCACCCATTCATTCATTCATTTCATAAGTGCTCAATGAATGATCTTGGGTATTTAGAACTTTACTAAATTATGGGAATGAAATACTAATGAAGACATAGATTGTGCCCTCTAGCAGTTCAAAGTTTATTTGGAGAAATGACAAATAAAAACATAATTTAAAATAGCAAAATTTCATATCTCTGATAACGTACCACTGCTGTTTTCTGGAGTCTAGGGATGCTAGGCATTGGGAAGTCATGATTCAGTGTGATTATGTAAAGGAAGTATGTTGAACTTGCAGAAGAATAAAAGAGGACCGTCTCCCTTGCAGGTAGGACGCGTGTGTCTCCCCATGATGGCTCTCTCAGTTCTCCATGGAAAAAAACACGTGCTCGGAGTCTCAGTTAGGAAGTGAGTATACATATTAAGGAGAGGGGTGAGGAAGAAAATACCATATCATTATTATAATGGCTCCTTCATTTGCCATGGCATCCTCAGACCCTGCGGTCAAACTGCCTTGGTTTAAATCTCAGCTCTGCCACTTAGCAGATGTGTGACCTTTGGCAAGTTACTAAATTTCTCTGTGCCTTAACATTCCCATTTACAAAAAACGGATGAAAACAGCACCTGGATGATAAGGCTGTCGTGTGGACTGAATAAACGTGGAGATTTGGGGACAGAGTCTAAACTATAGAAAGCACTAAGATTTTCTATGTCTATTCAGACCGAGGACCTCAACTGTGATTTTTTCCAAAAGACATGTATGTATGTGGTGGGGAGAGGGGGAGGATGTGTGATGGGGCCAGGGGACTCCATCTTTATGAGCTTTTATTGCATAAGCTGCAAAGAAGAAAGCATACCCCATAACCTTAGGAAGAGGGCGTCTGTGTTTGCCCGGAGCAATTGCCAAGTGACATTTGTGGAGGAACTGTTTTCCTTCTATCATTCCACAAAAATGTCTTGACAGCCTACTCGATGTCTCACTGCTATGTTTTACTTTCTTTGCGAAACTTAGGCTTATCTGGAAGTATCTTGTTTTCTTATGCATTGTTTGTCTTTCTATGTGAGAATATAAATGCTGTGAGTGTGGTTTTGTTCATGGTTATATCCTCAGAGCCTATAGCCATGCACGACATATCATAGGTGGTTGATACATATTTTCTGAGCAAATTAATGCCCAATAAGGTGCTGATGTTGATGGAGGGATGCTGAGTATCAGCCTACCCTCTGGATGAGGAGAAGTTAGGGGAACATTGGGACCCAGCATGTCCACACCCTCTCAGCAGAGACAAGCCATGTCAGTTGCCCAAGAGTTTAGTAAACCACTCACTGGACTCAATATTTGTTTTCTGTGACTAGGTTCAAATATCCAAGTGTTTTCCTATACTTTTATTCAGAAAGAAAAAAAGAGCAAAAAATGTCAAAATAAAGTGTTTCGCATAAAATTTCTTTTACATTCTATGTGTTTTAGGTTGAAAATTGTTAGAAATTCACTTTTTCTCTATTTTTTTAACATTTAAAAATTTTCATACCACTCAAAACAAAACAAAACAAAAAATACTGAAATAAACACCCTTTTGTGGATCTTGAAAAGATCCCAGCCATTGCATTTAAATTTGATTTTAAATTACCCTTGAAGTTGTAGCTGGATTTTCTCTTTGATCAAGTTCTCATTTTTATCGTACTTACTAATCGCTCAAAAAACGGAAATTAAGTGCCAGGCATTGTCCTAAGAACCTTAAATCTAGTTCTGCAGTCCTGGGGGGCAGATACTGTTCCTATTCCCATTACGTGGCTGTGGAAACTAAGATTAAGCTACCGGTCCAAGTTCTTCGGAATTTAAACCTGGGTCTGACTATGAAATGGGTGCTCTTAACCACTACACAATGGTGTTTGCTTTGTTTGTTTTGTTTCTCTTACTATGTTCATTGAGTTGGTGGATTTTTTATTTTTATTTTTTCTAATCTTGACCTCTATTCACTGTCATGTTTTCTTTTCAGCTATCTCTGGCTATTCAGTCCAAATACTGTAGAACTTACAAACTAGGTTTGTAGGCAGCAGCTCCTTTAGAATCTCCCAGTCATCTAGGCCTGCTCAGAAGTGCTCCACTCAACCAGTCCCCTCCTCTCAAAGGCTCCTGAGTTTCTCTTACAGGTGATCTCTACTCAACCTCAACCCCAAACACCTGCACGAGCCAGGCCAGGGCTGCTCCCTCCACCCCCACAGCCAAGATTGATGAGTTATATGTCATTGTAAATCCAACTAGGAATTTTTTTCGGTAAATTTCCAAAGTTTCAAAGAAAATCGATGACAAAATATAAAACATTATCCAGCTTTGCCCTTTGTAAAATTATAGTAGTTCTGCTACACTCCTAGATATATCTGGTAGCTTGACTACTTTCTCCAATTCATGAACCTCCTCTGAAGACGGTTTTGACTATTTCTGAAAATTTCCCCCTTCTCCATGATGCGTTTTTGTTTTTTTGTTTTTCCAGACAAGATTCTTTCTGTTTTAGAATTCAGCAAATGAGTATGCAGCGATGAGCTTTCTCATGATATAAAGGAAAACAAGCTGAGTGTCTGAATCACACTTTTGTAATTTTAGGGACATTTCCACTCTGCCAAAACAGGGTTTTCTCTTGCTAACCTCCCTCTCTGTAGTTGGACAGCTTATAAACATTGTTTCACTTTGTTATTATGATCAAAAATATTTATAATCACTCTGTTTTGCTTTTTTTCATCGTTACTTGGTAGTTCTTTCATCTCTCTTGGCTGGCTTCCTTCAGAAATCTTTTTTATTTAAGTGGTGCATCACAGGCAGAAGAAGCTCTTTTTCTGAACAAAGGGGAAAAACATCTTCTTACTAAGTATTGCCTTCAGATTATAGGAGAATGTCTACCTTCAAAAGGATGAAGGCTTCCTTGGGGAAAATTGGTGTTACTATACAACTGGGGGGCAATGTAACACTACTGGTAATAACAAACTTAAGATACTTTCAAGCTAGCATTACTACAGGCATGTCCAAAGGTTCAGACCTGCAGATCTTTAGTCCTTATTAGTAATTGTTAGTGAAACCCTCTGCCATTCTTTGCAAAGAATGGGATTATCCTTGAAGGACTGATTGCACATCGTGGTACAATCCTTGAAGAATATGAAATACCTTCACATGCAAACTGTTTTCTGAAGAGCTCTATTTCTAAGGCATGCTACTTTGGGGAGAAGAAAAAGTGGGTGTTGTTTCAAATTAAATATGTGAAACACTGGGCTAAAGTTTAATAAGCTCCCTTAACCCAATGACTTCTCTGAGTTTCTAACATGCTAATGAATGCTGTAAGTCTCCATTATTTTTTGTCCCATCTCTAGGACCTGAGGCAGTGACCTGAAGTTTTTTAAAAATATCCCTTCTCCAAGAAAAAAAAGTCGTAGTAGTAAATAATAATTATTTTCTTGATGCTTACTCTAGCTTTAAAATAAAAAATTATTAATTAAAAAACAACAAATTTCAATTTTGAAGATATTTACATTCAGTAATTGTGTACAAACTAAAATTTGCATTTAGAAACAAAAATGTTATAATATTATAATATTTTGTTACACAAATATATATTTTATACATTATATATAATATATTATAAGTAATATAGTATAAATAATATGTACATTATTTGTATATATAGGTTAAATATATATAAATTATATATTAAAATTGTATTATATTAATATAAACAGTTCTCACTGTTTCACTGTATTGCATTTTAAACACAAATAAAACTCCAAGGCAACTTTGGAATTGAATGAACTCACTTTCTGTCTTTTGTATTATGCTGCTATACGTTAGTTTATTTCAACCTACTGTTAAATGCGGGGGTATCTAAGACTACGGGATTGAAGACAGGAACGGTGCCTGTTAGGACTGTGTTAACTAGAAGTTCTACAAGTCGACGGCTGTGTAGAATACAATGATTATTAAGGATAAGTAATAAAAATATATGATTTTGAAGCTGACATATGTAATTAAAACTTAAAGGTAACTGCAGCAAGTGTTAGAACTTAGGCCAACAAATAATTTTAAATTATCTACAGAAAATGCACCCCTTACTGTTTGCAACTCAGGTGAGCCCTTACTGTCATGCCCCTCCCCCACCTTTCCACTTGGTACTCCATCGTCCTTAGGATATTGATTGCATGTACTAAATTTACCTAAGCTCTATATAAATTTCATAGTCATGTTTTCCTTTGCCCCAACTTGATTACTTACACCATGGTAATGTAAAAAATGGCTTAAAATCCTTTTTCTAAGTGTTTATGGGTTCAATTCTATTTGTCCAAATTCCATATGTTGAAGTCTTAACTCCTAGTACATCAGTATGTGACCTTATTTGGAGACAGGGTTTTTCTGAGGTAATTGAGTTAAAGTAAGTTCATTAGGGTAAGCCTTAGTCCAACATGGCTGGTGTCCTTTTGAATGAAAGGGAACTATGGACACAGACACAGATAAGCAGAGAGGGAAAAAGTGAAGAGACACAGGGAGAACATGATGTCTACATGCCAAGTAGAGGTGCCTGAAATAAACCCTTTTCTTACTGCCCTTGGAAGAAAACAACGTTTCCAACACCTTCATCTTGAACTTCCAGCCTCCAAAACTGTGAGACAATATATTTCTGTGGTACTCTGCTTTGGCAGCTGTACTGAAGTAACATACTAACTATAAATAGGGACAAAAAACATGAAGAAGCCAGACACATTATTAACACAACTGTCTTACTCCCAGCCTTAGTGGACTTTTCATTGTGGTTCTGCATTTATCCTGACAGCCCTGACTTCCTTTTCTATCACCAGGGAGGTCCTTACACACTGCCATTGTGGGTTGGAGCACTTAACTCTAATCTTGTCCCTCTGACTCTCAGCACATGATCTGGCCACACCATATAACAACCATTATATGCAAAAAATACAGGTTTATAATAAAGACTGAGTACAGTCTAAAGATGTGGATGTCTTTTTAAAAACTGTGCATTTTAAGCTCCAGATTTTTGATATGGGGGAACTAATTATTTTCTTGCTGTTTGAGACTGATGTGTGCATGTGTTACAGGGTATGGAAGGAATGCGGAAGTTATAAAAAGTTGAGATGAATCAACACAGCAAGTCCGGTGCAATGAGATGTTGAGATGTGATCCCTCTCTACTCTGGGTCCTTTGCCTTTATGCACCTCTGTCTTTTACCCCTCAACCCTGCCCCCCCCCCAAGTTCTGGCAAGAGCACAAAGGGAGGGTGAGTCTGACAGGCAATCCATGGTCCATGCCATGTTTCAAGATCTGCCAATAGACATTCATGTACTGGTAGAGTGTCTCTGGAATAAGAAGATAGGTGTTCCAGAGAGTGGCTGTCTTTAAAATAAAAATAAAAGGGTGGGTGAGGTAAAAAGATATCTAAAGCAAGTATCTTTCAGGGAGGAGAATTTAGCTCTAAATGGAGCTTGAAAGAACGCTTTCTGACTGAAGGTCTTTTTTTATTTTACATGGATTATTTCTTAGAAGACATATACCCTGCTCTTTCGGAAATGCTTAACGTAGCAGAGAAGATCCATCATCTATGTCACTTGCTTTCTGTACATAGACAGATGCATTTCTGAACTGCTTCTTCTGAGTGTTTCTCACTTCTATGCACTCTTTTTAAACATGCTTACCTATTTCAACTAATTAAATTATCCACTGCGTCTATTACCTACACACATTTTTCTTGACAGCATAGAACTGTCTTTCTTAGAATATGTGGATAACCACCTTTAAATCTTTGCCTAGACCTTCACTCTACCTACGTATTCATCTCACTTCTTTTATTTTCACTATCAAACATTTTCCCAGATTTCAATATAATAATGTAGTTATTTCTGAATAGAGGATTAAATTCTAAGTCACAGGACTAGTAACTGCAACTCTCCACTTATTTGATCTTCTCTCACCTTTCTGTGATTCAAATGTTTGATTTGTCAAATTATTTTAATAATATACAATTTTTTATGTCTTATACGAAGTCTGGGAGGATAAAAGATTAGATAACATATGAACTTATTTTTGATACAAGCAATGTACTGGTAAGTAGGCATCACACATAATATTATCATTGTACTGCACCACTCAGACAGTATGTTCTTACCTCTACACGCTCATCTATTCTCCTCAAGCTACATTTCCCTTGTTGGCATAAGTAAAACCTTCATTTGTTTACTACATAAGCTTTCAGTAAATTACTATGATCCAACCATTGTTTTGATAACTGTGGATATGAGTTAAAGAAATAGGACTTCATGGCTCTCTTTACCATGGAGATCCTGCATTAACTCCTAAGACAAACTATAAGCAGAGTGTATTAGCTAGGGCAGGCTAGGGTCTGCTGCAGTAAGAAATAACTCCCAAGTCTCAGAGCTTAACTCTGTGTAGTAGTTAGTCTCCAAAGATGGTCAATAGCAATTACTTCTCTCTTCCTATGTCCATGATGAACTTCCCAGGAAGGTGTGGAAATTCCCTTTGAATCTGGGCTGGCCTTATGAATTGCTTTGGCCCACTAACAGCACGTACAGGGTCCAGACCTAATTCTTAAGAGGCCCAGGAACCGTACTGTAAGGAAGTCATGTAGAAATTCCCTGGAGGATGAGACCATGTGAAGGAAGGAGACCATAGGCAGGAGGGAGACCATATTCAAACAGACTGACCATGTGGAAGAGAACTGAAGGACCCACCCCAGCTAGAGCGAGCCAAGGTGAGAGCAGCAGAACTTCCCAGAGAACCCATAGATTTATGAGAAAGTATAAACTGTCATTGTTTTATGAGACTGACGCGCTACCTACTGCGCTAACGAGGCACCTAAACTGTCATTGTTTTAAATAACTACCTTTTGGGCTGGATTTTGTTATCCAGCCATAGATAACTAAAATATAGGACAAAGGTTTAGTGTCACTCATGCTACCTGCTCATTATGGGTTGGCAGGAAAGCTCTGTTCCATAGATTCACACAGGAGCCCAGATTCACAGAGGCACCACCATGCTATAGCTACCCAACGTGTAAAACGAGGCCTCTTTGGCCACTGCAGCAGAGGAAGAGAGCAATTAAATGTGTTTATGAGCTGGAAATGACCCCTGTTGCTTCTGCTCACAGCCTCTTGGCTAAATCTGGTCATAAATTCCAAATAACTGCAAGGGGTAGAGCTATGAAATCCTGCCATGTGCCTTGAGAAGAGAGGAAAGCCCAGTGTAGGTGAGCACCGGAATTATCTGTGACAGGAGCCTCATAGTATAGTGTGCAAAGCACTAGAATAAAATGTGTCCTACCCTAGGTCAGTCAAGAAAGACTTCTTAGTTGAGCTAACAGCTCAGCATAGTGTGAAAGGATACACAGGAGTAGGGTAAAAGGAAGAGAAGGCGAGGGCCTTGCAGCCACAGGGAGCAGAACATTTAGCAGCTCAGAGGCACGATGAGGCATGGGTGTCCCAGAACCAGTAGGAAGGGCAAGTGGTTGGAGCATAAGTTAGATATCTAGAGATGGAGGTAAACAGGTAACTGTGTGCCATATTTGGAAGAACCCCATATACAGTGCTTGTAGGTTCCATTGTGTGAACAACAGCAACTCCAGTGGAAGATTTGAAAAGGAACAATCAGAACATATTTGCATTTTAAGGAAGAAATTGTGCAAATGAAAAATGGGTTGGAATGAAAGGAAGTAGATGGCAGAAAAAATATAATGATATTGCAACAGTTTAGGTAAAAGAGAATGGATATGCAGGACAGATTTAAAAGGTAATTAAATCTGAAGTAGAACTGAAGAGTGCAGATGACCATAGATGTGGGACACATGGAAAATAGTAAGAGGGAGGAAGCAGGAATGATCGCTGGATGTCTGGCTTAGGATACACACTGAGAACACTGCAAGTGCATCAGGTTCGCAGGGAAGAGGGAAAGAAAGACATCGAGTTCCATTTTGGACACATTAGGCTTGAGGTGCCTGTGGTAAATCCAGATGAAAAAATGAGGCAAGACTGAGTGGATGACCTTGAAGTTGGGATGTTAGAGATGGAGCACACCGGTGAGATCACTTGGGAAGAAGAGAACATGGCTCCAAATAGAAGAGCACCACGAGCCCTGGAGAATCCCACGGTCCACGGTAGACTGAAGAAGAGGGATCACCCCAAGAGAGCCTCGTGGGCATCTACTGAGTTCACAGAGGTGGATTAAACGTGTAAGTCCAACGATTACTGTTGTTAGTTGCCTCTCTTCTAGTTTACTAAATCTCAGATTTATATTTTACTCATCACTGAAAATTTTATAGTTGAAGATAACATCTTTTAAAAAATGCACCTTAAAAAGTTGACTAGTCTGGTTTTATCATTGAATATCTTTTACTGTCAGAGTTAGAAAGGATCGTCATATCCGTCTTTTTCTCCCCCCATTATTTTATGAAGAGACGATGACGATGCCTTCTGGTTCCCTATAGCATCTGATTATAGGTGTGTGCCTGAAACAGATTCCAGAATTGAGTGGCTGATTAAAAATAAAATAAAATAAAAATCAATCCAAAGTAGAAAAACAGTGCTTTCCATCAATGTGTTCTTGATATCAAGTTGAAGGGTCTGGTGTGACTGAGCCCATTACTGGCTACCTAAACAAGTTCATTCCGTTTTCCCCTGTTGGAAGGATGGGGTTTATGGAACTCTGCATGAGACCCGTGGTTATTCTGATGTAGCCAGCATTATATTATTAGACAGGAAAATCTGCATTTGAGCCAAAGTACACAAGTGTGTGTCCTGGCACAAAATTTAATGTGCACCTGGATTTCAAAAAAGGAAAAACAGAAACCCAAATTCCTTTCTTTTCTTTTGGGATTCAGCCCTAACACCATTCTGTTTAAATTTCATAGGTTTAAGTTTCATCAAAGTAGAATTTGTTTATGTAAAATTACATACCAGATGTTCACTGCCATGGAAGTTGTGGAATATTTTATTGCCAATGTGACCCTTGTGGATTCCACAATTATAAACCAAAGCAATGTCCTTTATATAAGGTTTCAACCATAGACAGTATAGAAATGTGGTAATATGGAGCCTATGGTCACCAAGACAGATCTGTTTTATTTTCTTTAATAGCTCTTTTAGAAACAGGTATCTTAGAGCTTGTAAAAGTTCGAGTTTAAATAAGTGGAAATTAGTGGCAAGATTTTATATTTTTAAAGCTATTTTGATGAATCTTGCCACCAGCCTGGCATATGCTGTTTGAGGAGAAATAAAGTAACATATGAGGTCACTGAGCTTTAAGTTAGATTCTTCTTCTACAGCAATGATCGCCCCTCAGTGCACAGCAACCTCACCTGCAGAGCTTGTTAAGACACAGATTGTTGGGCCCCACTTTTGAGTTTCTGATTCAGGCCTTGAGTGCAGCCTGAGAATCTACATATCTATCAAGCTCCCCGGTGAGGCTGTTGCTACTGGCCCAAGAGTGATTCTTGAAGATCGTGTTCATGGCTGATTGAACATCTGGTCAAATCAAAACTGACCAATGATGGGTGGCCTATGGTCTGGTGTGAGAAAATTAATTACATGAATCAGCCACTTATTCTCAGGAATTTGAATCACCACCAGTGATCTGTGAGAGAAAACCCGAGAGGGAGTAATGAGGTAGAGCATTACAGCAAGCCAAAAACGGACCAGTGCCTCCAAAACTTCATCTGGCAGCAGAGTCACCTGCTTTGAGGGCTTTGAAATTCAGATTCAAGAACCACTGTCTTAGACAAATAGAATGAGGGAGCAGAAACAGTAAACAGCAGATGAAGCAAATTCATAAAGTCCCAAAAGGAGCCAACAACTGCAACAGTGTCCTCAAAGTATGGCCCCTAAAGAGCAGCGTCAGCACCAACTGCGAATTACTAGAAATGCAAATTCCTGGGCTCAACCCGGAGGCTACTGAATCACAAACTCTGAGTGGGGCCCAGAAAACTGTCCCACAAGCCCCCAAGATCATTGGGATATATACTAAATTTTGAGAACCCATAAACTAGAGTATAGCTGTTTTTGACCTAGCTACTCTGATTCTAAAAGAAAATTCCAGATCTAGTATTTATGAGGACATGTGCAATTATTTCACCTCTTCTTGGATTTCCATGAAATCCTTTCTATAGTACCATTCACATCTTTTGACTAAACCCTTTTCTTGAATACAGCTTGCTCTGTGCAAACTGTACTAAGTTAATTGGAAATTTTAGCCCAAGAACGGAGTGATGATTAAAAGAACACTTACCTCTTTTAAACAGTTCACATCCCGAAATCAGTGGTTCTCAACCCTCACTGCCCCTGAGAATCACCTGAGGAACTTTTAACAATTCTAAAACCTAGGACATATCTCTGACATGTACCAGATTTTCTGGGCATGGGGCCCAGGCTTATATTTCCCCAAGTGTTTCCAATGTGCAGCCAAGCTTGAGACTAACTTCCTTAATCCCAGATAAACAACATCTCAGGCTCCTGATTCTGATCAATGATTTTTAAGGTGTCCTGGGATGTTGGGGAGATCCAATGTGTCTGTAGAACAGTAATGGTTCTCACTGCACACAAAGGGAGCAGCACAATGGTTATAAATGTGCCCCGCTGAGGAAGTTGAAGCTTATGGAGAGAACAATTCTTGCGAGTATAGAACCAAGATGTCTATAAGACCTTCACAGCACTGGAAATCACCCAAAGATGAAATGAGGCACTCTGGGAAATAACGTGGTTTTCTTCACTGAAAGCGGACAAAGTCTGGATGACCGTCTGCCCAGATGTTGTCAAAGGAATTCCCGGAGTGAGCAGGAGTTAGCACCACATGATACCTCTCATCCTTCTGAATCTGAGATTCCCTAATATTTTGCAGGCTGCCATGTTTTTTTTATTTCAGAAAATCAGAAAGTTAAATTAGATTAAAATAATCTATCAGAATCAATTAGGCTTGAAAAATTATTTGCAAATATCTTTGTATTCTATCTGAATTCAGCTGTTTTCTATAAACCTCTACACATTTCTAATCAAGATTTGGAAAATATCCAATGATTAGTCTTATCAATATGCTTTCTTAACATTTAATACCAAAATATCACGGCAACTCAGTAAAAGCAATGGTAAACTAATATTAAAAATTTATCTCCACCCCAAACTCTTTCTTGAAATCCAGAATCCTCTACCCAACTGTCCACATTACTTCTTCACTTGAACTGGAAGGCATGACCAAAATTAAATTCTAAATTTTGTTCCCTGTGAATCATTGATGTTTGATACGTTTTCATGCCCACTCTCCTCCCCCAGACTCCCATATCTGCTCAGACTTCCCTGGGAAGAGTGAACTTGCCTCCTCTATTGATATGGGTTGGGTTTGTGTATATCTTGCTTGGCCAATAGGATACGCTGCCCGTTGTGAGCTGGGCCAAGGAGGCATTATATGTTTTCCCTTCCTTCTTCAGGAGCTTCTTTCTGTCTTCCATTATGAGGAAGAATATGCCCCAATTAATTGCTGCTATTTCAGCTCAGGCTCAAGAAAAAAACCTGTGGAGCAGAGCATCCCAGCTTACTCCAGAGCTGTGCAACTTATTTTTGTAAGCCATCACTATTTCATGGTTGGTCCATTGGCTTTGCAGCATGACTGATATAATTCTTAAACTGGCTCCTTCTACAACCTTGCCTTTCTATTTTTTTTTTTTCATTCTTATGAAAATATATACATGTGAACAAATACAGAAAATATGAAAAAACACTTTTTACCCATAATCAACCATAAAAATCTGTGCAATGTTTGTTATTCCCTTCATGTTTCTATCCTTTTCTCTTTCTCCTTTACCCCTGACTTCCCTGGAGCATCCTAAAAGAAATTTAGATATCACATAATTTCAAACACCCCCACCAAGAACTTCAGCATGCATCTCAAAAACAAACAAACAAACAAACAAACAAACAAACAAACAAACGAGCAGTCTTTTATGCCAATAGCACTGAAGAATCATTCTCCCTTTCTAGTGAGAACTTTAATTTGTTGTATCTGTTATGTTACTTTCAAGTAACTTTTAACTAGAATATTATCCCCTTTCTTACTATAAACTTGTTTCTTTGTCATTGATTTGCTAAAGAAATGAGGTAAATTGTCCTGCAGTAATATGTCATGTTCTAATTGGGTTAAATACTAACTTGTGGTGACCTTCTACTTGTTTCTGTATCCCAGAAATACCAGAGGATTGGAAGTTAGATCTGAAGTCATTGTTAGACCCAGGTTCTAGTATACTCTGGTCTGGGAGAAGACTTTGTGGTTGATGCCATGTACGACACAGTACATCATATCACTAGTCATACAATGCCTGGTTATCTCGAGTTTGGTGGGGCTAATATATATCATTTATTTATCTAATAAATATGTAACTTAATATTTTTGTTTAATATTTTGTTATGTGCCTATATGTACATGTGTATACAATTTTCTTTTTTTAAACAAAAAGATGACAAGGGTGACATACTATATGCATTTTTATATTTCTTGCTTTTTTTACTTTAGAATATTTTCTGCAAATAACTCTATATCAGTTCATAGGAATTTCTTTCTTCCTTTGTACAGCTGCATAGTATTCCCCTGTACAGATATATCATAATTTATTCACAAGCCCCTATTGATGGACCTTTAAATTTATAATCTTTTGTTAATAAAAAGAATGCCACATTTAATGAAATTGTACATTTGTTCCATTTTATTTTTGAGGATGTATTTTGGGGATTAATTACTAAGAGCAGGATTGCTGAATCAAAGAGTAAGTATGCAATGTTGTTGGACTTTGTTAAATTCTCCACGTGGGCTGCACAGTTTTGCATATCTACCATTAATGCAGAAGAAACGGGGATACTCTTCAGCATTGCCATTAGAGTAGATTATCAAACTTTTCCACATCAGTGTAGTTATGTCCCTTTTATCAGGAGTGAAGGTGAGTGTGCATTTAGAGTTCAAGGGCTATTTGTACTAATTTTTCTTTGAACCATCTTTTCATATCTTTTATAATCTTTACGGTGGGTTGTCAGTCCTTTTTTATCAATTTTTAAAAAGCTTTTTAATTATTAATGATATCAATCACATATTATTTAACATATTTTATCATTGAACTTTGCCATTTGGTGAAGGAGCATGTAAAATGTTTTACTGCCATTCATAAATGAGATTGTTCTGCAGTGTTCTTTGCTGTGCAATCTTTATCAGATTGTGTATAAACCTTAGTCTTTGTTATAGTCAATTCATTTTACAAAATGAATATTTTCCTTCCTTTTCTGTCTTCTGAAATGCATTAAGTAGTGTTATTTCTATCTGGTTTTCACAGATTTATTAAAATTTCCATGTAAAGTTATCTGGGCTTATCATTAAGGTTTTTGCTTTTCAATTTTTAGTTCTTTCCACAGATACGGGCCAAATTAGACTTTTTGTTTCTACTACTGCATTTTTTTGTTGTTATTAAGTTATGATTTCCTAGAAAGTTTCCTTTTTCATTTAGGCTTTCAAATAAATGTGAGTAGATTTGTAAAAAACAGTTTCTCTCATAATTTTGGGGGGAAATTATATTTGAAATATAATTTCCTCCTTGACTTTTTTTTATTTTGTGTGTGTGTTTGTGCTTTCTTTCTCTGTGTGGATTAAGGTAGCTAGTTACTTGTCTGATTCATTGTTCTTTCAAAGAACCAGTATTTGGCTTTACTGATGAATTCTCCTATGTTTTCAGTAATTTCTCAGGAATTACTTTTGTATCTTTTACTTCCCGCTGCTCTCCTTTGGTTTATTTTGTTCTTTTCCTAACTTTTTTTGAGTTGGAATCTTATTCCACGTATTATCATTTTATAATAGAAATTCAATGCTCTCAATTATCCTCAGAGTATTTCATTACTTGTGTTCCAGGGACTCTGTTTCAAAATGTTTTTATTACAATTATTTTCTACTTGATCCTCAGTTTTTATTCACATTTCCCATTTGACACAAGGTTGTTAAGTAGTGAGTTTATTTTATTTATATTCTTTTTTTTAAAAAAAATTTCAGGTATATAGACTTGGCAAGGCCAGGACAAATGGCCAATATCTATTTTCATACTACACCAAATCCATAAACCTATTTTCTGAATTAAAAAGCTTTTACCTTTCAGTGTTTTGCAAACCAAATAAAACCAACTATTGGGTTATAGTTTTTCACTTTTAAGTAGTTGTTTCAAAATGCTATGTACTGAGCCATGGATATTCTTCTCGTGGTGTTTCCTGAAATACATAGATCTTAATTCCCAAGAAACATAAACTAAAAAACTTAAGGGGTCTTGATGATATCTGACTCTTCTCATTAAGCACAGCTAGGAGTCAGAGATTTACTTCTATTTTTCTTAGCAGTCAATAGTGGAGGTAAACATTGCTTATTAATTGAAAGGACCTTCTAAAGAAAGAGATTAAAAAAGAGCACACCGAGTACAGTCCCCAGCACGTAGCAGAAATTCATTCAATGCGTTTCCTTCTTCTAATTGTCTCCTAAATTGGATATTCACAATGCCAGTAAAAGGCACATTGTGAATCGCTTCCACAACGTAGCGCATTTTGTGACCACGATGTCAACAAGCTTCATTTGCATCATTAGTAGACTAAGTAGATATTATTTAAAGTTTTAAAAAAGGCGAGAAGTTTAAGGTTTTTGATGAAAAAATAAATAGATGATCAGCAATAATAAAAATAGTATTGGAGGCAAGAAGCACTGACGGGCTAGAGAAGGAAGGGAAAAGATAAAAATGAAGAAGAAAATACAAAAGACAGAGGTTTTAGGATTTAATCGTGCACACAGGTGCAGAATTGTGCCCCATTTAAATGAACGAATGGAGGCCGGTACATTTGCGGCCCATCAGTGCATGTTCAACACAGTGACCTGAACGTAGCAGAAGAAAGAACCAAGGGGGTGAAACGTGAAAGCAAGTTACCGCAGACGGAGGAATCTGCTCCTCTCAGCTCTCCCACTTGTAATTTTAAAATGCTGGACGTAACGTAACAAACCAGCAAAGGAAGACTTTGAAAGGGGTAAAAGGAAGGCGGACTACCCAGGAATCCTGCCGTTTGAGGAACGACGTGCATCGCCTTCTCTGCGTTTCTTTATCGCTCCCAAACATCCTGCACCGGGATTTGTGGCAGCTGCCAATGATCATCAAGAAAACGTAGTCCAAGCAAAGCTCTTTGCCCCTAGCTGAGGAGCAGAAAGAAGGGTGGCATAACAACAGAAAACCTTTGGGGCAGTACGTTCCCCTTGTCCCAGCCATCACCCCCCAAGCGGCTCCAGGTGCACGCCCACGCAGCTGCAAGGAGACTCGCCCGGGGGGTGCGAGGAGGGGCTTGTCTTAAGTAGAACTAGTATCACCCCACTCTACTATCCTTGGGAGTTCATTCACTATCCCCATTTCCTATTCATTTCATTTAAAACCAAAAGGGTATATAGAGAAGGCTTTGCAGAGGAGGGATGACGGGAGAGTAGACACGGGGAGCTGAGGGAATTGGAAATAAAGAAGGAAGCATATTCCTGAAGGCAGCGTGGAAGGGCAAAGAAGGAGACATAAGGCTCTGGGAAAGGAGGAGATGAAGGGAAGTGGAGGTTTATATCAGGAATGCAGAAGGGAGACCTTCCAGGTAAGAGACAGAACTTGGTGATGATGTAAAGAAAAATCTTAAAAGATTGGGATGATGGCTACCGAACAGTTGAAGTGAGTTGCCCCTTATGTGCAAGACCTTCCTAAAATGTATTTGCATCCTGCATCCACCTTCAAATCCAGCCATATCTGAACATTATCTCCAGAAAACTTGCTTTTTTGTTTGCATTTGAGACTCTTCTGAAGAATAGAATAGTGTTATTATTAAAGGCAAGACTTACAAAAACACAGTACAGACGTGTCTCCAAGAGGTCTGTAGTAAACACTGAGATGATTAGGAGAGTGAAGGCCTGAGAAAACCATGGTGCAGGCTGTAGGGACCTGAAGAATGAACAGTCTACGCTGAAGGCCAAATTCGTAAACTGACTTTTGTGCACAACTTGCTGACTGCATCTGATTCTTGGTTGATAGCTAAGGGTCAAGGAGTCTAATCAAATTTGTGCTATTCTATTATACACTCAGGTGGAGGAGATTCCCTTTGCCAGCATTTGAAATCCATATGGAAGCACACCATCAGCAAATCCCCTTGTCATCTGTCTGCTCTCCTATCCTGCCTTTGCCCCTAAGTGCCATCTAGGTGGTTTTTCTTTTTTTCTTTTTTAATGTACAGATCTACTGATGGGGGTTGGGAGGAACACTCATTACTGTGAGAAATTATAAGCAGACTCCATCTGCATTCAGAAATCACAAAGGGAAGTAAAAAAGCTATGCCTGCATAATCCAGATGTTGATGAATACAAGGATCCAGAATGCCCTTCCATCCTTCAGAAACATTCCAAAGCCCAGCCTACAATCAGAATTAAGACCATCCAGCAGTAATGAGCTGAACAATAAAACTTAATTACTATAGCACTTAGAAGGCCAAGATTCAATTACATTATATGCTCTTAATTGAAATATGTAATATATCTTAAAAATAAACTGCAAATTTTCCCAAAATTATAATTCTTTAAAGGATAAAAGTGCTCTGCTCTGTAACAAATAAATGTGTTTGTTTTCCTTCCCTAATAATTTTTAGCTTAGAGGAGAAGTTAATATCCTTTAAGTAAAGGACTAATATCTTTCTAAGGTAGTGCTTTCTTTCTTTCTTCCTTTTTTTTTTTTTTTTGACCCATCTGGTTTGTCAGAAAAGTCTCCTACCTCTGATATTTATACAATATCATGCAAATGTCAAAATCTGAATGTCATCTTCAAAGACCCTTTTATGTCAGGCAACCCCTTTATAGGGAAAAAATAAACAATTTTATGTATGCATGCTTGATGCCAGTCCAATTAATAAAAGCCTTTTTTGCTATGCTTGGCTACAAGCAAGTTTCTCTTTTGAAAATGAACAGAGGGAGAATGAGATAAAAGGTCTGTATTGTTTCCTTGCAAATTTTACAGTTTCATTTTTAATTTGTGTTTGGATGTGAGGATCTTGGTGCAGATGGTGTGATAGTCCACAGTATGTTCTGAGAACCTGAAATGATAACAAAGATATGCAAATTGAGAGGGTGCTTTGGATGAAAGCCAAGATATCCAATTTCACAATAGCTGAAAACAAATTGATGTGCCCAGCAAACTACTCAGGGTAGCACTAGGAAATGTAACAGTGCCAAAACAAATTATATGAATGACCTTAGCAGTTTGTTGAACTCTATTGGCCAGCTTAATGTGGGTTACATTCATCTGAATCGGCACTTCATTTACTGTGCAAAACAATTTTTCTTAAAAAAAAAAAAAAAAAAAGAACCAAAGCAAAAAAAAAAAAAAAAAACAAACTTAATGAAAAATCAATGTTCATAATTGTAAAACATATTACACAATAATTTTGCACCTGAGGAATGTTCAGTGGTATTTAACATACCAAAAAGTAAAAATGCAAACACTAAAAATTTAGGAAAATATAGTTACTTATTATATTAAGAAAAAGGAGTATTCTTTTTTTCACTGCAAATCAAATATAGCAGTCCGTAAAGCAAAGCTTATTAAATAATAAAGTTCACAGTGCTTCACAGGGAAGTTAACTCAAAATGACTAAAACAAAATGAATTTCAACAATTTTGCTTATTTCAAGGCATGCTTTTAATAGATAATTTGTTAAACCCTATGGTTCAAAGTGTAAAAAGGATTGTTTCAGGAGGAAGAAACAAAGAAAGTAAATAAAAAGAGAGGGAAGAAAAAAATCTATTGTAAAAATGGAAACTTATGAATATAAAATCTACTTTATAATGTACTATATTTGATTATATGTATATGCACAATTATTCCACAACATTTTGTGCTTGATACAAAAGTGCTATTTAGCAGTTATTTTCCTATCATATCTGCATGTCGGCAGCCTGTTTCATAATTATTTAAATCCAATGTTCTGGAATAAAAATGTTGCAAATGAAAATGATGTTTTAATCTTAAATTCTACTAAACCTCTAATTCAAGACTGATGAAAAATACTTACTAAAAGTAGGTATTTTCCTAATGAAGACAGATGTATTCTTAAAGGCAAATGTTTTACAAACTAATGGAGATTTCAAAGTTCATATTTCTTGGCTAATTAGTCTGAACTTCCATTAAAAAAGAGAAACAAAGAAATGCAAACATAATTGTGGGGGATGCAGTTAAACATTCAAAATCAAGAAAATGTTTTAAAAAAATTCTAAACTGCGACTGTATTGACTTTTCTACCACTTACATTTTGCAAAATAATTCATATGTAAACAGTTTACAGCTACAACCCCTACAAGCCTAGAGTTTCTTAAAAATTGGTTGCACTACTTGTTGCTCAGAAATTAGTCTATTAAATGTGAGAGCCATACAAACAGGTGAATAAGAATGAAGATTGTGAAAGGATTATGATTTGGAACTAATTGTGAGAATGAAAAATGTCAGGCAACATTACTGATAGTGGGGCTCCACGTTTCTCTTCATGTCATATTTTTAGTGCAAACGTATTTTTTAAAGGATCACATCATCCAATGAGAAGGTAGCATTTATTCACAATAGATAATAACTAAAGTTGACTGAGGCAAAGACAAATAGACATTCCCTGATAGAACTGGTCACTTATTCAAATGAAATATCTTTTAAAAATTTCAAATTCACTTTTAGTTTTAGGATATTATTTTTTGTCTCAGAATTCCTATATTTATATCCCTGTCCTTCCTTTTTTTTTTTTTTTTTTTTTTTAATTATTCTCTTTTTTTTCCCTGAGATTATTTCTGACTTGAAAAAGAGACATGACAGGAAATGGAGATCCCTTTTATTCAATAAATGGGCAAATGTTACTAGCCCTCTCCTTGTTATACATTGTGTGCATTATATTATTTCAAGGTCAGCTGGGACTTAGCAAAATAATGCAAGTCTGAAAACTCTAAGTTTACTTATGTGTAGAGCAACAGGTTAATAAATAACCGTTACGACGAGATGTGGATATGAAAAGTATTTATGTAGGATATCTTGCAGCTACAAGCTGGAGGATAGGATATGCAATTAGAATTAGTAGTATATCTATTTTAAAAACTCTTCATCGCATGAGTAGTTCTGTAGAGAAGTGCTCTTGATGTACATTAGGCAAGTATGAAAAAAGCTTCAATCTGCAACAAATAACAGCTCTTATTAGCTACTTAATCTAAGTAACACCAAAACATAGGGTTTCTGATAAGCCCCCAAGTGACCCCTGGTTTAGGGGGGGAAATGCACTAAAAGGAAGATCTTGGAGCTGTCCATCAATTTCTGAGACACACAGAAATCCTGAGCAGTGAGGCAATGCACTCTCGGTCTTCATGCATAATACATACCAAATAGGTAAAGTAGTATGTAAAGTGAATTTTAATTGGTTATAATTGTCATTTCATTTAGTAAAGTATTGTCTGGAGACCAGGATATCAATTAGCACTCTATGGACTCTGTTACTTATGAAAATATGCATATAGAGAGACGATGTGCTTAAGCCGTAGATATACTTTAATTAAGAAAATGGTACAATAATTTAAAGACCTTTAAAGTATCAATTAATTGTTATACAGGTAGGTTTTGAGTATCAACTTGGTAAAGTCAAAATCACCGAATCTGATTTAAATGAACGAAAATAAAAACATGTTTTAGTTTTGCTACCTGATTTTTTTTTTCCTCAAGTGATTCACTTGATATGCCGTAAGAAAAATTCCAACATTGAAAAAAACACGAAAAACAGACATGTCTGTTAATGCTGAAAATCTTCTTTTTTAATTTTAGCCTCGATACATAGGCATTTTGTGAAGCAGGGGGAAAAAAATAAGTCAAGAGTTCCCCATGAAGATCTCTTTCATATGTCCTTCATTTCCTCAGAATTAATGGACATTCAAGCATCAATAAGGTAGAAAAAAAGATGATTGATGTATTTCACTTTATTATTAAATTGTTGGTAACCGAGGCAGCTTTTCTTTTTTCCGTGGGGATGAAGAGGGACCTGTCCCTTTTAAACCACTTGCTCTGAATGACTTTTATACCCAATATCAGTGAAAACAGAGGATGAATGTCACCTCTCTTCTCTTCCTCCTCCTGCCAATGCCTACTCCCTCCTTTGATTGACAGCTACTAATAACCTTCCTGCCCTAAGTGCCATGGAGACACTTTATTAGGACAAACAGCCAAGGAAATCTAGGAATGGAGCCAAGTCTGCAGTGAGTTATTATCGGGCTTGTATTTATCTCAGCTTTGTAATTTTTTTCAGTGATATGCAAATCCTGAAATAGATCTTCTGCTGTTGAAGGACAGGTCCCTCTGTTAATTGATCCACTGAGATTCACTCTACCCTCTTTCAGCTCTCAGCCGGGGAAACGTGCTACATGAAAGAGGCTCAGAGCCGTATACAGGACACAAACTCTCCAGTGCTCCTTCCACAAGAAGAACTTCCACACTGAAAACGGATTGTTGTTGCATAAAAACAATATTATCTGCCCAGCAGATCAAACTGATTTGTTTATTTGTTTATTAGTTGTTTAGGAAATACTCTTTCAAATTATAACCAAATGTGATTTCAGGTGGGATTTATATTTTTTCTTGAAATACACAGAGCTCACATATATTGTAAATATATTAAAACTAATGCAGTAAGAACCAACATTTATTTTTTCAGGAGGAGAAAAGAAATGTAGGAAATACCACGAAGTAGAGAAATCAGTTTTTCTCAGAGCAGCTCCTTCTTTGCAAATTAAAAATACAGGTGTACACTCCCAGGATTTTCAATTCTAAGAAAATTGGGCGTTTTAATTTTATTTCTTCAAATCCACTCTGTGTATGTGTATGTATCTACACACACAACTGAAGAAGTTTACCAATAGGACATTAGTAATGATGATAATAATACTAATATGTCAGTATTACATCTTTGTTGCCTTGATAGCTTTTGGCACTTTAAAGTGTTTACATGGCATGTGAAAGCAGTATTGGAGCACAGACAGATAAAAACTATAAACTAAATAGCTAAATATTGATGAGTACACTATACAGTCTGTGTGTCATTGGAGAAGCCACAAACATAGAATCAGAAAAACTTGATTTTGAGATTGAGTTCCACACTGACATAATCCTTTTAAAACTCAGTATTTTCATTTGTAGATTAATAATTAATAATGACAATACTCTCTTAATGATTTTACATGTCTTCTATACATACAAAATAAAAAAGTGTGGTGGAATTTTTACACAAAGTATCATTCTGAGATAAAGCATAAAAATAATTGTAAAATGATGTGATATCATTACACTTTATAATATAGTAATTTTTCCTTAAGTGTGTTCAAGTAAACTTGGAGAACAGGCTACATTTGGAGATCCATAGTGAACATTAGCATATTAAATGCTTTGAGAAGTCTATCAACAGTACGTTTTTCAATGAAGGATATCCAAAACCAATTTTTGCATGGAACACTTTTATCAAATATTACCTATTAACTTTCATTAGATCAATATAGAACATATCCTATAAATTCTGCACTTTAACACTTAACAAATTTCATTATCGTAGAAAGCAATAAGCATGTTCCTGATATGAAATTGGTTAAAGAGCTGTCATCCCTTCCACACTAAAGCCCGAGACACAATTTAAAAAAAAAAAAAAAAAGTCTGTGAGGTTTCACTTCTTTTACCGCAGGGTGTGTGTGTATCTCCAGGCTCCATCTTCCCCACAACCAAAATGTCAGTAGTGCTGAGCTTGAGAGAACCTGCCCTAAAGTTCCATCCATGTCCTCTCTGAATCAGTGCTTTGTGTTCACGTGTCCTTAGGGGGGTCATTCTAGTATTGGGGCAGCGTCTCTCCACACCCTTCCTCCTTGTACTGCTCCTAGGCACAGGGTAAACATCTGGGATTCTGTCTGCAAGCCCAACCCGGATCCTGAGGCTCCTCTTTGGTTAAACAGTGGCTAGAACATGCTCTTTCTTGCAGAATGAGCTTGTACTGTTCTGAAGAGTGAGAAAACTTTGATTTTCTATTTTCAGTGATAATTTATATTTTAACGTTGGCTAAATGCGTGTGTTTTTTAATGAAATTTCCCTTAGATGCATAAAGGCTCCTGGTGAATCACATAAAAAGTGAAACACATAAAAATACTATCTCTGTACAGAAATCACTACACATGTCGTAAGAATACAGGCCAAGGTTTGTGTCTCTATTCAAAGAGTCCTTGGACAGCCCAGCAAAGTCCTTAGACCTTAAATTTACTATTCATTTGTTATTCCATTCATTCTTATCAAAGAGCTGTTTCCATACGGATGTTTTTAAGACTTTCTATAAACAATTTTAAGAAGAAATTGAAATAATGAAAGTGTTTCTATAACTATAAGCCTATTCCTTTAATAACTAAAGATCATTAAGAAAACCCAATAATTGTGACATGTAGTTTTTAAAAACAATCAAGAATAACTTTTCTTTTACTGAAACCATTATGTTTATCAACAGAAAAATTATTTTCAAATATTTTTCTCTTCTTTATCACTCATTGTTATAAAAAGGGCAATGAAAACCAGTTAAATAGAGTAACAGTAATAGTCAATGGGGCTATTTCCAGATTCCTTGTAGCTCCCAACAAGAATTAAACAACGTGGTCCACACAATGCAGATTTATAGTCTAAGCAAATGACCTTGTTTGCTTCAGGAAAATATGAACCAAAGGAGACTATCCCCTATTATGATGACACAGAAAATACAGAGAAAATAACATGGTTTAGGCCCTCTAGAATTGCAGTCTAGTCAGGTGTATCATGGGAGCCCCAAATCTGAGGGGGCACTCGTGTAGTGTTTGCTTATTCCAAAGAACTCACCCGCTGTTACAATAGGTAGAGACATTGCTTATTACACTTACAGGAGATGCTGGTGGCAGCAGGCCAGCTGGAAATCCAACCTGCCATGGGGTACATACAACAGTCATATAGTGAATAGATCCAAGTAGGGGTGTAAATCATTTGCATGCTTAGGCATAGACCCTCACCAAGCTCACATAACTCAGAGCACAGGAGATCTGGCGGAGTAGATAAGTTAACTTCCTTGCTACCCTCCTGGTGCCAGAGTAGTTAACACTAGTGTTCTAGCTTCATTTCCATGCTAATACATTTACTCAGGGCTCCTGCTTACTACAGTCTTCCATTTGTCTTAAGGGAGATGTGCCTTTCCTTGGGTAAGTACCTTGACCAGGGGTAGTTTCCCAGTGGGGAGGGAGAACTCTGGTTTGCACAGGGACAGGGGATAGGTTTATGTCCAGCATTTACCCTACATTAGTAAACATGCATTTCCAACATTTAGTAGGCAATATAATAAATCTTACATTAACATGTAATGTTCTGTTACCATCCTCAAATAGGGAAAGTAGGGTTTCAGATAGACACATGAGACTGAAAGGAAGTTACATTTCAGTATATAAAATTAAATTTTCTAGACTTAGTTGTTATTCAAATAAATTCAATGAATACTCACTGAACTTCTATGTTCCAAGAGCTACAATTTACTTAACAGGGTTCACCAAGAGTAGCCCCATTGTATTTATTGCCTTAAAATAGTTTACCCTGTAGACTGAATGGGATTAATTCCTTGCTATAGAATCACTAAGTTGTGTCAGTAGGCAATTGTATAACCTCAAAAAAAAAAAAATTGAAAAGAAGACATCAGATAAAATCACAACCTGTCTCATAAGGTTTTGTAAGCATAGCAGATGAATGTGAGGTTCTGAGAAGAGTGTCCAGCAGGGCATATGTATACCACTGAAGACACAAACTATTATTAGACATTATATATGACAAATAGAGGTAAGTGTAAAAGTAATCACCCTTAATCTTAAACTCTCCAAAATCAGCAGAGAATAAATTCAATTGCATTGCCAGTCCATCTATGACCTGTGGTAAGCTGAACACATAACCAAAGTGAGGAAAACATTCCTTTACCTCCCAGCATGAGGGGGAAATTACTGACTATCTTTGGGCCCATTATTCATTACTAAAACTTGCAATGTTTGCAAATGATGACACAGTGTTAATCAATGTTTTGCAATCACCATTTAGCTATAAGTTGAAGAGACAGAGTTGAGAATATCAACTCATTTCCTTATGGAAGCTCATGCCTCTTCCATTAACTAGGCATTTCTCTGTCCCAAGAGAGTGGCCTCCAGGGCTGCTGAGGTTGTTCTACATGAAGAAGTTAAAGCAAAAGCCAAAGTAAGAAAAATGCTATCATCTGAGAAGTAGAAATAAGGCCATTGGAAGTTTCCCGTTAGGAAGAAGCAAAATGGTTTATTTAAGGTCAACTTTAAAAAGAATAGATTTTGAATAGTACAGCTGGGATATAGAAAAATGTAACATTTTAAAAAAATGATAATTTCATAATTTGAAAAATGAAAAAAGGGGGACAGTCTCTAAGAAGTAAAAGCATGTTTTTGAGATGTTTTAAGTTGATGAAAACATGGGAAAGAAGAAGTTACCTAGGACATGTCAAAAGAGAACAGAAAACACATGCATGAAATTATAGTATATGCATGCAGCTACTAGGTCAAGCTTTTACTACTCTTTTTATTATAACAAAGGGATAGGATGAATAAAACAGATTCTTACAGTAGATAGTCTAGAGCTCAAAACAAACAAACAAAAATGAGTAAAAAATCCTCAAAGGTGGCCTCATTAAGATTTTATTTTAACAAGAATTATTACCCAAGGCAGTTCTACTGTAAGGTTCTAAGAGTACAAAGTGAAACACCACTGGTGTTGAAATAGAGCCCAGGAATTTAATACCTAACAAAAAGCAAAAAATCTGCCCTAAGGCTACAGTGTACAAACATGATCTTTACTCTTGAACTCCTGCTTTATTTGCACAAAGATTGCTTCATACATTTTATAATACATGTGGATGTGTATATTTTATATATATATACACATATATATTTAAACATGTATAGTGTGTATGCACCTGTATATAATGTGTGTGTATATATATGCTTGAGGCTACTTCAAAATGTTCATGGAAAGATTCATATTATCTTTTAATTCTGTTTTTTCACAATCTTTCTGAAGTATCCTCATATAATATTTTAGAAGTAGATATATTCCTAGACATGTATTTCCTGAGACTAAACATTTTCAGATATATATCCAGAACAAAAAGTTATGCGCTGGGTAAAAATTAATCCCGACATTCTTTTATTGCTGTCTTGGTACCACAACTAGAGCTTCTGCAAAGGAGTGTCATTGACTGATGTTCCTGTGCATTGGACCACACTCACACTCAACCCACTCAGAGATGCCACACTCACTACTCACACTCACAGAAATGTTTGTTTAAGCAAGTTATTAGAGCCTGCCAACTACAATTGTTGTCAACTTGACACTTTATAAGGAATAGCATGACTTGTGCATGTAAAACAATGTAACAAGATTTAAGTTGCTAATTAATTAATTAGATTTAATAATTAAATTATTAATAATTTAATAATAGTAGCACCATAAAGGTATATCAAACCACAAAATAGGAAATATGGAATATGAGCAAAAAAATGGAATTGGTTTGCTAAAAATACCAAATCTGAACGGCTGTGGAAGAATATGACAACTTATGAGTCATCCCATCCAAGCCCACACATCCTCACCATCCTGGGAGAGTTAATGATGGTCAACACGTATTTTTGAGGCTATGAATGTCAGGATTCAAATAATAAAGCTATTTGAAACCAACAAACACAACTGTGCTACCCTACATTTTTCTCTCTTTACTCAAACTTTTAGGCAGGTTTTTAGTACTTGAAATATGGGGATTTTGTCTTTTATTTCTTTGGAACTCCTAAGAATGCTTTTAGCTCAGGTGTCCAAGAAAGCAAAAGTAACTAATGTCTCTGTTGCTGCTTCTGTGTTCAGAACATTCGGGCAGTGCATTGCTAATTGACCACATGCAGTGCTTCCTCCAGCCTGTGTGATAAAATATAAACTCCTCAGGTTGGCCCAAAAGTCCCATCTGATACTATTCCTGACTCTTTCTTTTGCATTTATGCTCATTACTCCTCTCCCCCACTTTATTTCCAAACTATTTGAAATTCACTTTAATCTTTGTATATACATATCCCTCCTCACCCACATCCATATCTAGCTGCCATGTCATCTATGGCCAGGTGTAAAGGTCTTCACCAGGACACCTGTATCATATACCATTTTCTCCAGGATGCTTGCTCTTTTCAGGAGGCACATGGCTCTCTGTCCTGGTATTTACATGCTATGCTATCTATTTACATCACAACAACCATTAGTTTGTATTTTGTCTGCTTGTGTCTCAGAAAAACCAGGGAATATCTTTCATTTTTCTAATCTTTTGCCTACCATAGTGTCTGGCATTCAAAAGGGTCTCAATAAATCTTAAATGAATAAATGAATGGATGGGTTTGCTTTCCTTTTACCCTAAGCATTAAAGCATTAGAGTGTCCCAGGAGCTTATACCTTAGTTCTTTGCTAAATTGTGTTTTCTGAACTGTAGCATTCATTATCATGCTGAGGGAAATTTACCAAACTTTGCTTGGAAAGCATGAGTAGACCTTAAATTAACCTCAGGACAATTGTGTGTGCGTGTGTGTGTGTGTGTGTGTGTGTGTGTGTGTGTGTGTGTGTACCCCAGTTTGCTGAAAAATGAATGACCAGGAAAGAATGTGACTAGTTTTATATTTGTATAAAATATGATTATATAAAAACATACTATTGATCCAGATAAATTTCTTGTTGAACTTCACAAAAGGTTATTGAGGCTCAAGTATGATCAGCATATTCAAATATGATCAGTGTTTTTTAGGAATGAAACATTCTGGGGGCAGAGCTAGTTCTTTCTTGGAGCTAAGGAATGGGAATAGAGAGGGCTTGTTGGTGTATGTGTGTTTGTGCACAGGCCTGGAGGGTGGGAAGAACGAAGGGGGTGTGCACAGGCAGGAAGTTGAGCAAGACAATGGGAAATGTTAAAAATGAATAGGCCAGGAAAAAGTAAACCAATATGAGTAAAGGATTGATTTGCACAAAATCTAGAGGGATATCTGCAGCTTTCCAAAACCCAAAGATACCAGGAAACCTGGAGAGTTTCTACTGAAAAGCCAAGATTCTGAGATCCAGCGGTTGAGGACAAAAGCAAGTAGAACAAGATTAAGAGGAATGAAGAGGAGAGCTAGATTTTCAGAACATTAGCTTACAAACATCCCTTAATCATGCACTCCCCAAATAAACATATTTTAAAACAATTATATGTACGCACTACTGTTATATACTGTATATACTTAATACTTGCAAAGCTAGAAATATGAAGGGATAAACTAAAATTATCTCAAAGAATATCTTCATACATTGCTTAATTTAAGAGGGAAAAGCTTATCTTTATAATTAAGATATCTGATGAATGCCACCTTAACCTAGTGAACAAATTAAAAATCATCAAAAATGGGACAAACTAACATTATTTCTCCTAATGCGATGCACTGAGAACAGCATTGTATCATCTGTGTGGTATGTTTGCCAGAAATGTTTATACTAACTCTAATAACAGTAAATATAAGCTATACAGATCCTAAAGGAAAACGTAAACCATCTCTGTATGTGACATGCTCTTGCATATAGCAAATCCTACGGAATCCTCAAAAATCTATTAGCTCTAATAAGCAATTGTAGCAAAGTTACAGGATACATCATCTCTCTATATAAATTAATCATATTTCTATATTCTAGCAATGAACACTGAAACTAAAATTAATGTTACTTAGACCCTAAAGGTCCATTTACTCACCACTCAATAGCCAATAGTTGAGAGACAAGTGTTGGTGTAAGGAAATGTACCTTTAATCAGGAAGCTAGCAGCCTGAGGAAATGGCAGACTTGGGTCTCAAAGACCATTTCCACTTTTCCCAAGCTTGCCAAAGGGTTTTATGGGGATGGGTGGTGGACAACTGATTCATGGTGACCAAGTGAGGATGTGCAGGCATGCTCAGTAATCATTAAAAACTCCAGGTAAACATCAAGGAACTCCTCCAGTGGGAGCTGACCAGCATCATGGTTCTCTATGGGGTCAAGTCATGGGTTCAGTTTCTATTAATCTCAAAAAAAGATCAAGTTAGTAAACTAGTAAAGAAAGACCATCTGGATTAATATTTTTTCTATACTTATTTTGTGTAAATGTGAGCAGGAGTCATTATGTTCTAGCAATCATGTGAACAAGAGTCACTGTTTCTAACAACCAACTGCAAGCTATGCAGTTTGAGTTACAAGAATAAGGAAAAAAATTTAAAATTTAGGACTTTAACAAAATGGAGTCACTTCTGTTCAGGCTGTTGTAAACTCCCCGCTGTCAAATGTCCATTCCATTTTTATGGAGTGAGGGACATTGAGTTCATTCTGACTACTTCCTGCTGAACGGGGACGATGGAAGGATTTGGAATGGAATGTGTTAATTCCTTCTTTAAAATCTTCTCTGGTTCTATTTTGGAGAACAGAGCTCTGTAGCATAATTTTATATCAGGGAGTGAACATCATATGGGTCAACTGTTCTTACATTTCCATGCAAAGGTTGTATAAACAGTATATGGTACAGCAAAGTAAAATTCCTAAAATCAGTATAATTATTAAAACTATTAGTACCTTTTCCCACCAAGATAGTCCTCCGCCTCCTCCAAACTAGGATGAAGCACAGTCAGTTAGAGGTAACATGAGATCAGACATAGAAACAACTCATGATTGCATATCTTCTAAAGTATGTGAGATGTTACCTGGATTACCGGGGATATATACAAAGCATTCAGCTTTAATTCTAGCCCAAGTCCCACCTTGAGCTGCAGTCAGCACATGCAAAGCCATACTAGTTTGTAAAACACCTTTTCTCATCAGGCCCATTTGTGAGTTAATTAGAGCTATTCCATATATGGTGTTATTAAGTGCATGGATGGTATATTCAGTTAGGGCCTCAATAAACGAGATTATATCTTCTCTCTCCAACGCGGGCATGAAAAGAGAGATTAAGTGGTCATACCAATGAAACACCAACCCAGTTCAGCAGTGCTTTGGGTGAGGGTAATTTACAAGCTTAGGGATAATCTTACTGAGGCACTCCTGTATCCAAGAAAAATCTAGAGTATACATTCCCAGCCACTCATGTGATAACCATGACCACATGTTTGATCCACCTAACCAATTACTTCCATTGGGAACTGGCCACTAGATGCCTGGTTTATTCTTCCAGTCTGTAGCAAACCAGTCTGTGGCTTTTAGAATAATAATATGTTTACAGAATGTTGGGCTAACCCAGCCCAGTTTTTGGGTACTGTTGGGCCAATGATCATAAAGTAGGGTTTCTTTGTTCCTAGCACACAGAAACAGTATGACTTTAGTGGCCCATAGTGGGAGTTAACCAAATAAATTGGTCTCATAATTGGAGATACCCTTCAGGAGTATGGTTGCTAGGACATATTATAGGCCAGAGAGAAGTAGTGTGACCAAACCTGGGATTGGCATATTCTGTTATATCATGCCAAATCTGGGCCAAGAGGATTTATTATGCCGGTGGAGGTGCCGAGTTTCATTATCCCAGGACATTTCGAGAAAACTTGTCCAGTAATTGTTGGGTTACTAAAGATAGCCATCTAACTTTGTTGTGCTGTCTCAGTGGTAAAATCCTGAAAATGTCTCCTATCAGTGACTTGTAAAGGAGAGACACATGAATGTAGGCCCAAAGAGCTGGAAAGGAGGAGTAGTCCACATGTCCAGCAAGAAGCTACTTGCAGTCTGTGAGCATAATAGTGGGCCCATTGCAAAAGCAAGTTGGAATCATTTGTTTGGCATATTTGTTCATCATAGCAAAGACTAGCGATAGAAATCAGTTAGTAAAACCCATGGTGTTAATTAGTCTCCTTTTTAAAATATAAGTTTGAGGTCTTTCAATGGCTCACAAGTCCATGGATCATGTTTAGGTTCTTCTTCTGGTGCTGCCTTCTTTACCCATGTGTGATGAATCCAAGGCTTGACACTGGCAAGCTTTACGGAGGTGTGGGGTGTTAGCAAGATGTCATAAAGACCCATCCACTTCTGAGTGAGTTTTTCTGGACCCCGGTCTCACCATGTCTTTAGCAGCTCTCTGTCTCCTGGGTTGAAGAGGTGTAGAGGTTTATCTACTGAAAAAGCTGACCTTGAAAAGGCAAACTACTTAGACTACTTAGAGTTTGGCTTAACTGTTGTACATAAGCTTTCAGATGCAAGTCACATTTTTTGTCTAGAGAGGAAGTCACTAACGTGGAGGCTTGGAAGGGTCTCCCATATGAACTTTCAAAAGGACTCAATCTGAGTGCACTTCCAGGTGCCACACTAGTAGGAAGCAAGGCAATGGGTAATCCTTTATCCCATTTCAGATGAGTTTCCTGGTAAATTTTGGCTAGAGTCTTTATTTAAAGTATGATTCATCTCTTCAGTTTTCCCTGGGGACTGAGGTCTCCATCATGGACATAGTTTGCATTTGATTTGTACAGCTTCACTCACCTCCTGTATTATTGTAGAAATAAATGCAGGTCCATTATTGCTTTGTACTGTGCTAGGCAAGCCAAATCTGGGAATTACTTCTTTTAGCAAAAACCTGGATACATCTGTGGCCTTTTCAGTTTGGGTGGTATAGGCTTCTACCCACCCAGAGAAAGTGTCCACAAACACCAACAGATATTTAAAATTCCCCCTAGTTTTGAGCATTTGAGTGAAGTCTATTTACCCGTCCTCAAGGGGCATAACCCTTTGTGTTATACTCCCTTCCTAGGTGGGAGCTTTAGGATGATTTCTAGCACATGGGTGGCATCCTTGAGTAATTCGTTGTGTAGTCCCCTAAAGATGGGGTCCTTTTAAGTAAGGCCTGACTAAATCTGACAAAGCATCATGGCCATTATGAGTCTGTTCAAGTACATGTCTTATAACAGGGTGTACTAGGGCTTCAGGGAGTAATACCATTCCACGGGCATTCGTCTTCCATAGACAGTTTGAGTCTGCATTTGCAAATTCTCATTCTTAAGTATATTTCTCATCTTATTCTGTGTAACGGGGTTTAAAGTCAGATAAGTGCACATGTGTTATCAAAGTCCCTAGCAGCTGCATCTCTTTGGCTGTCTGCTCAGCTGCTCCGTTGGCTGCTTGCTTTCCCTTAGTTATTTGGGAATCAACTCTCTGATGGCTCAGGCAGTGCATTATGGCAACCTCAATTGGCAGTGGAACTGCTGCTAATGATGCCAAGGTCTCTGCTGGATGTTTTATATCCTTGCCGTTAGAGGTTAGTAACCCTCTTTCTTTCTGTATGGCCCCGTGGGCATGTACTACCATGAAGGCATATCTAGAGTTGCTATAAATGTTCACTTCTCTTCCCTTTTGAGAGCTCAAGGGCGTTTGAAATGGCAATCAATTAAGTTTTTTGAGCAGAGGTACCAGTGGGAAGGGCATGGCTCCTATTACCTCCTCTATAGTGACTGCAGCCTACCAGTTTCATCACTGTCAGTTCTCCATGAAACTGCCGTCATCTGTGTGGAGTTCCCATTCTGCGGCTGAAAACAGCTGGTCACTCAGATCTGGCCTACTGGAATAAACTGCATCCAAAACTTCTAGGCAATCATGTTCAGCATCCGGACGATCGTCTACACTTGGGAGCAGAGTGGCCAGGTTTAGAGCCATGGTAGTTTTTAGGGTCACATTGGGATTGTCTAATAAGATTGCTTGATATTTTCCTATGGATCCTACTGTAAGCCAGTATCTACCTTTTTGCTCCAGCTATGTCAGCATTTGGTGGGGACATAAACAGTGATTGGTTGTCCTGATGTAAATTTTTCAGCTTCTTGTTAGATGTCACCAGTTGAGGCTTTGGCCTATAAGCAGGGTGGCCATCCTTTTGTTGTTTGTTATAACTGTCTGGAGAAATAGGCTATGGGTTGTGGAGTATCTCCAAGCATTTGAATTAGCATTCCCAGCCCTAGTCCTTGTCTCTGGTGCACATACAGCCTAAAAGTTTTTTGGGTGTTAGGAAGCCCCAAGGCTGGTGCAGAGAGTAGCTTTCCTTTATGGTTTCAAAGGCTTGTTGTCATTCTGTTGTCCAGCACAAGGGCTCTGAATCTAGTCCTTTGAATGCCTCATATAGGGGTCTGACTCTTAACCCATAATTTGGTATCCAGATTTGGCAGAATCCTGCCGTGCCTAAGAAACCCCTCAGCTACCTTGGAGTTTTGATAGCAGCTATGGCCTATTTTCTGTTTGACGGAAGGCCCTAAGAAGTTGAAATCTAGGTCTGGTATCCTGACCAGGACCCACACGGGGGTCATGCCATTTATTTGTGTCAAAGAGAGAAAGGAGTCTTAAGGACTCTGTTAGTGATAGCCTTTAATTAGGAAGACGGCATCCAGGGGAAATGGTGGGCTTGTGTCTCAAAGACCATCTCCACTTTTTCCAGGCTTGCCAAATGGTTTTATGGGGATGGGTGGTGGACTGCCGATTCATGGTGACCAAAGGAGCCTGCTCACTAATCATTACAAAATTGCAGATAAACATCAAGGAACTCCCCAGATGGGAGCTGACGAATGTCACTGTTCTCTTTGTGGTCGAATCATGGGTTCTTTTCTGTCAGTCTCTAAAAAGATCAAGTTAGTAAACTAGTAAAGAATGACCATCTTGGTTAATATTTTTTCTATAATTATTTTGTGTAAATGTCAGTGAGTTACTATGTTCTGACAATCAGGTGAACAAGAGTCACTGTGTTCTAACCACCAGCAGCAAGCTATGTGGTTTGGGTTACAAGAATAAGAAAAAAAAAAAAAAAAAAAAAAAAAAAACTTAAATTGAGAAGTTTTACAAAATGGAGTCACTTCTGTTCAGGCTGTTACATTAAGACAGTAATTTTATTTATCAATGGCATCAAAAATAAAAGACTTGAGAATAGCTTTAATAAAAGAAGTGCAAAACTTGCACGTTAAAAACAAAAATAACTTCATTAAAAGTAACTAAACCAGACCTAAAAAAAATGGACAGATATAGCATGTTCATGGATTGGAAAACTTGATATTGTTAAGATGGCAATATGCACTTATCCCCAAATAGATTACAGGTCCAATGCAATTCCCTTTAAAATCTCAGCCTCCTTTTTTGCAGAAATTGATAAGCTGATTTTAAAATTCATATGGAAATTCAAATGACTCACAATGCTCAAAACTATCTGGTAAGAAGAAAAACAAAATTGGAGAACTCATATTTCCTGATTTCAAAACTTACTCTAAAGCTGCAGTAATCAAGACAATGTGGTAATGGCATAAAGATAGTCACATAGATGAATAAAATAGAATTTAGAATCCAAATTTAAAAACAACAAAAAAGAAAAAAGCCCTTACATTTATGATCAGTTGAACTGAGAAGGGTGTCAAGACAATTTAGTAGGGGCAAGAATAGTCTTTACAATCAATTGTATGGAGACAACTTGGTATCTTATACAAAAAAGAAAAAAAAAAAAGAATGAAGTTAGACTCCTACCTCATACCAGACACAAAAAAATGAATAAAATACCTAAATATAAATACTACAACTAAAAAACTCTGCAGGAATGCTGGTCAGAACTCACTCCATCCTTATCGGCCTTTGGGGCTCTGGCTTCAATAGTTACATTTTTTCTCCTGCACAAGTCACTTTGTAACTAAGGAAGGGACAGGAGCAGATCGCTATGCTTGAGATAAGGAGAATGGCACTGGGGAGTGACACAAGCAACGCCAAAGATAAGCAACAGGAGGTTGGGGAACATCTGGGAATCTTATACTTCTGCAGACTTTCTTCTCTTTGGCATAGTTCCACTTTGTTCTCTAAGTCCCTTTTAAGCCTCAACTCTCTCCACCAACCCCGGAGCAGGGAGAAAGCAACTGCACGGCACCCTGAAGGATCGATACTCTTCCTGATCCTATCAGTAACCACCCATCAATAGTAATAATAATAATAATAACTTCCTTGTAAACCATATGGAGTTGCTTGCTTCCTTCTTTTGTCTCAGGATGTCTTCTCGGTTTGGTGGCCATTGTACTGTTAGCTCACATTTGCACAAACTCTTAAGAAAAAAAAAAGTGTATATCTTTATGATCTTAGATCAGGCAAGTTCCTTAGATAAGACACCAAAAGCACAAGCAATAAAATAAAAAATAGATAAATGTACTTTACTAAAAATGAAGACTTCTGTACTTCCAAAGACATTATCAATAAATTGAACAGACAACCCAAGGAGTGGGAGAAAATATTTCCAACTCATATATTTAATAAAAGTCTAGTTTCTAGAATATATAAAGCACATACTCAATCATGAGAAGGTAAATATCCCAATTTAAAAATGGGCAAAATATTTGAATAAAAATATCTACAGAAAAGATATGCAAATTGCTAATAAGTACAGGAAAAGATGCTCAACACTATTTGTCATTAAAGAAAGGCAGATCAAGTCACAATTAGATACCACTTCACATTGACAATAATGACTATGGTTAAAAACTTGGACAATAACAAGTTATAGTAAAGATGGAACCAGCAATTCCACTCCTAAGCATATACCCAGAATAATTGAAAATGTATGTCATGCAAAAACTTGTACTTGAATGTTCATAGCATTATATTTCATAATAACCATAAAATAGAAGAAATCTAAGTGTTCATCAATTGAGGAATAAGTAATTTCTGACAATCCATACAATGGGATAGTATCCGCTTATAAAACAAAATGAAGTGCTGGCACGTACTACAACGTGAATAAACCTTAAAACATTTTCCTAAGTGAAAAAAGCCATACACAAAAGACCACATATTGTATGATTTCTGATTCCATATGTATTAAGTGTCCAGAACAGGCAAATCTTTGGAGACAGAAGGCAGATTAGTGGTTGCCAGGGGCTGGGGTTAGAAAGAATGATTGCTAATGTGTACTGGCTTTGTTATTGAGGTGATTAAAATGTTCTGGAATTAAATAGCAGAGATGGTTGCACAACTTGGCCAATATGTTGAAAGTCACTGAATGGAACATGTTTAAAGGATGAATTTTATGATGTGTAAGTTACATTTCAATAAAAACGTTGGGAGTCATTCTGCAAAACAACTGGCCTAAAATCTTTAAAGAGATTCCTGTCATAAAGGACACAAAATTTTTTGAACTGTTCTAATTTTAAAGTGTATTTAGTATATGACATTTAAACGCAATACATTGTCTTTGAATAATTTTGAATAAAAAGTAGAAAAAAAGACGTTATGACGATTGGCACATATATTGGATACTAGTATTGTATCAATGTAAATTTCCTGAGCGTACCTTGATTGTATGGAAAAATGTCTTTATTATTTGGAGATGCAATTAAATATTCAGGGTTTTGAGACTTATGCTAACAACTCTCAAAGAGCTCAACAACAATAATTTTAGAATTACATATAGAGATAAAGTAAATGCAGCAAAATATTAACAATTGGTACATCTAGGTTAATGGTCTATGGGTGTTTCTTTTACTATCCTTATAATTTTCCTGCTGTATGTTTAAAATTCTTTAAAATAAAAATTTGGAAAAATAAAGGAATAGGGTAAAAATAAATATAAATAGATATTTTAATATTCTTAACCACACTTCAGTGCATCTTCTGTGCAGCCATGCTTTGGAGACAATATAGAACAAAGATGTTTAGTTTCTAGGGTACGGTGGCTTCGTGTGTTGTACCTACTTTTATTAAAACTTTTAAAAGTTTTAGTATACATTTCAGGCACGTTCAAATAAAATGTCTCAATATCTTTGTTTCCCCTCTGTTCCCTTCAAAATTTGATATGTAGGAACACTTTGCTTAAAGAACTAAGGGTCCCATTATTTGAAAAGTAGCCTTTAAACACCAATAAATATTATTAACAACTTTGAATGGGCATAAAGTGCAGTGAAAATTTAAGGGTGTTCTCAGTTAAGTGATGCAATCAACACTGGATTTCTTTTTGCTAGAAAGGATAGATTGTGCTTGATTCCTGTGAGCCTGATGTGTGAGGCTCCTTGTGGCTTGAGCACACCAGTTACACCTGCCACATTTGCATAGCCTCTCTCTCATGGTGCCACCTGCTCTAAAAGGGACACATCATAAAAATGTGTGCCCCTGTGAAAAATGCCTTTCCCCTACAAATACAGCTTTAACTGTCCCCACTAGAGATAATAATAAAGCACAGAATATTGAGGGACCTTTTAACTGGAGGGAAAGAGCTACCTTCTCCACTTACAGATAATCATTCAAAGCCTTTTAAAAGATTTTTCTCACTCATATTTTCCTCTGACCTCTATGTTTTTCCTATATTCAATATAGAGTGTTTTCCTGTGCCTTTGTTGCATTAAAATGAGAGGAAACACTATGAGTTTTGTTTTATTTGTTTTTTAATGTAAGAAATCGGAAATTCTTCTCAATTGCTGGGGCAAAGAATCATAGAGAGAGAAAGCTATCACTAGGCATTGTACCTAGCAATAATAATACTGCAATGCAATTGCTCTGCCGACGTGTCACTGGGGCATGCTATACCCAGCAGGTGCAGCAGCAGAGATTGAAATGCTGACGGGTGCGAGGAAGGTCCTGACTCCAGAGTGCATTATGCATCTTAAGGTGTACTCTTGACCACCTTCTATATTGAAGACGTTCTCAGCTCTCCAAGTTGATGAGGAAAAATAAAGTCAGAATCTCTGCCTAAGACATAAAAACTAAAATAAAATGATATGAAGGCAACACCACCCTCCAATATTATCTAAAAAAGGGAAACTAAGTAATAATTTTGAAGAATGGTGTCCCTTTTAATAGATGTGGCTAAAACACGGAATGTTTATATTTTGTTTCAAGCCCCAGCGATAGATAAAACCCACGTGGGCTTTATTTATGCCCCTGTTCTCTTTGGGACTGAATCCCTTTCCCACGCGTACTTCCTCAGCTTTCCTCCCCTCGCACCATCTCCACTCCCCTGCACCCACATTCACAGAGACCCGTCTGGTGCATCCCTACCTTCTACAGTTGCAACCTCAGTCTCTGCAGGCAAGACTGATCTTGGTTAGAACACACCTGACCATGAGCAAGGGCTGCTATCCTCAAGAACACACATGCAGTGCAAAATAGTCCAGGTGATTCTGCCAGGTCTTCAAAATGGTATGTAAATTAAAAAGACCATCATACTAAATTTTTAATTTTTTTCCCCGTTTTTAAGAAAAAAATATATTTGGTTTTAAAATGTTTTTAAAAGGTTCTATATTTTTTGTGAGATGGCTCAGCTGAATTTAAATGCCTGCTCACACTGCCGTAAGCCACTTTCATTCTTCTAGGAACTTTCAGTATCTTTGATTTAGTAAAATTTGCTAAATTACCTATATTTGTTCTATTGCTTTAATATTTATGATTAGATTATTTATTTGTTTATTTATTATTTTTCCTGATTCCCACTAATACACATTCTGATCTAATTCCTGTGTTTGTGACCCAGGCAGTCAGAGAACTTTTAAAGCCCATGTGGTGATTCTAATCTTTGGCAGTGTTTGGAAACAACTGGATTAGAAATTATTCTTTTCTAATATCTGATGAAAAGAAAGTTTTTAAAAGTATATTTTATATTATGATTTTGCTTGCTGTTGTTATGGGGAAATACACCATGAAATATTTAAGAATCAAAAGCAGTATGTCTCCATCTTTATTACACATAATTTATAAATGTGTAGAATATTATACATGTATATTAGACACACTTGTGTACACACAGACACATGTGATAGGATATTAATCAGCTCTAAAAAGGAATGAAATCCTGTCAGCTGCTATAGCATGGATAAAAACATTTTGATAAGGAAAAAAATCCATGAGATAGAGAATAATACCAACTGGACAAGCTGCAATCAATTTGTAAATCTGGTAAATTGGTAAAATTGGTAAAGGATATATGGGGATCCCTTGTGCTACTCTAACTCATTTTTTATAAGTTTGAAATTATATTAAAATAAAAAATTACCTAAAATAATATGAACACCCACTTCCTCAGAGAATATAGGACACACCTTGACATTTTCTTTTTCTATTGAGTAATATATTTTTCTCTTTTTTCACTTTGTTTTGTTAGTATGAATAAGATCATAACTGTTTTGACAGATCAGAGTCTTCAAAACACTTTCCCGAGATGCCATGGACTCACTCATAAGTGCTAAGTGTACAAGCTATACCCTTTAGAATATCACATTTTTTAGCACATGATGGTTTTCTAGGAAATTTCAGACCAATTATTTTATTTAATTCCTTTAAAAAGCTAGTAATGTGGTTTTGGTAGTATTATTATGATCGCTTTACAAGAGAAAACTAGTAGTCAGAGAGGATTATTACTGTTTATAGAGCTGGTGAATATTTTTTTCTTTTTCTTTTCTTTTTTTTTTCTGACCGGTAAGGGGATCGCAACCCCTGGCACGGTGTCGTCTGCACCGCGCTCAGCCAGTGAGTGCACCAGTCATCCCTATATAGGATCAGAACCCATGGCCTCTGTGCTACCAGCACTGCACTCTCCCGAGGGAGCCACGGGGCCAGCCCTAGAGTTGGTGAATTTTGAAGAAACTGACATTCACATTTACATCCTGTAATGCAAGATCCAGCGTAAAAGGCAGTTAGTTCCCTGCATGCCGTATAGATCGTTGTGTTAGTTTCCTCTGGCTGCTGGCAAATTACCACAAATGTAATGACTGAAAGAAATGCAAATTAATTATCTTACAGTTCTGGATACCAGAAGTTTAAAGTGGGTTCATAGAGTTGCATTCTTTCTGGAGGCTCCAGGGAGAATCTGTTTTTTTTGGCTTCTTCCAGTTTCTAGAAGCCACTTGGATCCCTTAGCTCATGGCCCTTTCCTCCATTTTCAAAGCCAATATCATAGCACCTCTCTCTGACCTCCTGTATCCCTCTTACTAGGACCCTGTGCTGTGGATTGAATGCCCCCTTCCTCGCAATTCATTGAAGCTTGACCCCCACGTAACAGTGTTAAGAGGGTGGGAAATCTGATTGTGGTTTTTGAAAGGTGGGGCCTTTAAGAGGTGATTGGATCATGAAGACTGCGCCTTCATGAACGGATTAATCTGTTCATGGAGTAATGGAGGAATTCATGCAGTAATGGTTTAATGAGTTATCAGGGAGTGGTTCTGATGACTTTATAAGGAGAACATGTGAGCCCCTTAGTTCTCTTGTTTATGCCACCCTCACCATATGATTGCCTGCACTGCCATGGGACTCTACAGAGAGCTCCCACCCAGACGAGGGCCCTCACCAGATGCTTTCCCTGGACCACGGACTTCCCATCCTCTGAAACTGGGAGAAATAAACTTTGCTTCTTTATAAATTACTCAGCTTTAGGTATTCTGTTATCAATAACCAAAAATGAACTAATGCACCCTGTGATTCTATCAGGCTCATTTGAACAATCCAGGGTAATCTCTCATCTCAAGATACTTGAACACAGCCGCAGTCTACTTTTCCATGTAGGGTGACATATTTACAAGTTCCAGGGATTAAGACACGACGTGTTTAGGGGACCGTATTCAGACTGCCACAATTTTCTTATAAAAATCCCATCCACATACTTAAAACTTCCAATTAGCTTTTTAGTGCCTCTTACTCATTTTGTGATTAATGGAAATTTGAGAAATTTCCTTTTATATGGAAGAGAATACCAAGAAAAAAAGTCAGAACAGTAAAAGATAAAACAGAGATAATGCAGAAACAGAACAGAACTTTAAATAAACTTCTCTATATTTAGTATCTTCATAAAAATCAGAATATTTAGGGGGAAATGGTGCCTGTTAAAAATGGTTGCTATGAAAAATAAAAGATAACAGAAGAAAGCACGTTTAAACCAAGACTATAATAACTGAAATGAAAAATTCAAAAGGAAGATTGTAATATAAACTCAAGGACATTTCTAAAAGTAGAAGCAAAAATTTTTAAAAATTGAAATAGGAGAGAAAAAAAGGACAAAATTAGAAAGTAATTGAGAATGCATCTGTCTAAAGGAGAGTTTCAGGAAATGAAGACATAGTTATCCCAAAAAGGAAACTAGAAATAATTCTCCCTACTAAAATCCATGAATTCCAGAAACAAAGGATATGAGGCTCTAGATTTAACATGCTCAGGGCGGTGATTAGCAACACTGATCCATTTCAGAACACGGGACATGAAGACAATATTCCGAAAAAATCCAGCCAGAGTGAGAGCGAGAACGAGCAAGAGAGAGAGAGAGAGAGAAGCTTATTACAAATGTTTGGAACCAGAACGACTTTATTTTTTGTAAATTTTATTTTAATTGTACATATTTGTGGGACACAGTGTGTTGTTTTGATATGAGCATATATTGTACGATGATTCACTAAGGGTTGATAGCACATCCATCACCTAAACATCTGCCTTTTCTTTGTGATGGTCACATTCAAGATCCTCTTTTCTGTCTACTTAGAAACACACAGTGTAATATTCTCATCTGTATTCAGCCTGGAACACCAGAACATTTTCTTCCTATCTGCCTGTAACTTTGTACCCATTAACCTATCTTTTCCCCTTCACCCCCCTATCCTCCAAGCCTGCCCCCTTCGTCCCTTCCCTGCCTCTGGTAACTATTATTCTGTTCTCCACTTCTATGAAAATCACTTTTTTTCTTCCATTCTTTTTATTGTGGTAAAATATATACAATATAAGGACTGCCATCTTAAGTATTTTTAAACATACATTTGCATGGAATTAATTACATTCACAATGATGTGTGACCATGACCTCTATCTATCATCCTAAACATAAACTCTGTACCCATTTAGCAGTAACTTCTCACTATTCCTTCTTTGAGTTTCTGGTACCCTCTAATCTACTACTGTCTATGAACTTTTTTTTTTCTTTTAATTTATTTTTTCTTCAGTGACCCATGATAATTGTGTGTATTTATGGAGTACCATGTGCAAAGATCATGTGAGGATCTTTAGTATATCACCTCAAACATTTGTCACCTCCTTGTGTTGGGAACACCCAATATCCTCTGACCCAGCTACCTGAGGTTAGACGTTAATTTGCTGTTGGCTGTAGTCTCCCTGTATTACTGTCAAACACTAGGTCTTATTCTTCCTGTCTCTCTACAATTTTGCATCCATTGACCATCCTCTTGCCCTCCCCCACTCCCTTACCAGTTTCCAGTAACCACTCTTCTACTCTGTACTTCTTTGAAATCAACATTTTTTAGCTTTTCCATACAATTGAGAACATATGACATTGCTTTCTGTGCCTGGCTCGTTTCACTTAACAAATTTTCTCCGAGCTCATCTATGTTGCGATGAATGGCAGAATTCCGTTCTTTTTTTATGGCTGAGTAGTATTCTGCTGTGCATATACACCACATTTTCTTTATCCAGACATCCATTAATGGACATTTAAGTCAGAACCTGAATGACTTTAGGTTTCTCAAGTGATAATATATACTTTAGGAAAAAAATCACAATCTCTCTTCAAATTTTTGATGGAAGAAGACTTTTGCCCTAGAATTTTATACCCAGGCAAATAGAAAAACAAGGGTGGTAGTTAAATAAATATTTTTCAAATATGCAAACATGTTGCAGATATGCAAAGACTAAAGTGACTTAATCTCCTATATATACCTTCCCTAGCACAATACTGTAGGATGTTTTTTGGCAAATAAGAGAGTAAGCATAGAAAGCAGAAGTTCCAGACTTTAGGAACTGGAATCTTTATGCTATGAAATGGTGAAAAGACACTCTGAAATAAGAGCTGTTTAGCAGATCGGAAGAGCAATGAGTAATAAAACAGGAAAATACATTGCTATAGGACATTAGTTCTCGAAGAGAGGAACAGAGGGAAAATTTGCATTTTTAACAAATTTCCGAGTGATATTGCTTCTGGTTTGGGACCACACTTTGAGAGCCCCTCTCCTAGGAAGTCAGTAGCCTTTGTGGCCAAGGGCTTTTTCCTGGCTGCAGGAGCACATTAGCACGATTGCAAAAGGCAAGCCGCAAGTGCACAGGATTAACTGCCCTCAACACGGACAGAGTCACTGGATAAATACCCCCACTTCCTTGCCCTTAGGCAGGATTACTCTGAATCTCCAGATGGGTGTCTGGCTTATTGATGAATTTCTTATTGCCTTCTCACTCTTCCTGGTCTCACTTCACCAATTTCCTACCAGCATTTCTTGTAATAACCTCTTGAATAAGCTACTTGCACTTGAATGGCTCCCATTCAGCTTCTGGGAGGACCCAATCTATAATAGTGACTGCTTAAGAAAATGAGTTCAGTTAAATGAGTATAAAAATAATTTTTTAAAAATTAAACTTTGCAGGAGTCCGTTAAAATACTTTTGTGTAGGCATCTGTTTGCTTGTATGCACGCTGCCATTCAAATTGTTTATCTACTTCCAAGAATGAGCAGTGATGCAGCAAAAGAACTTTAAGTCTTGTCTATTTGTCTGCTTCAGAAAATGACTTTAAAAAATCACACATTAGTCATTTTGATTCATTTTCTTTTGTTTTGGAAACTAATTACCAATTTGTTTCATTGAAATTCGTGTGGTCCTATGGAAAGTAAAATATAATTGCTGGACTTTATATACCAGCTAGGACATTGTTGTCAGGCTCACAACTGCCACAAAAACTTGAGAAATAAATTTAAATGATTTTTATTGATGCAGATTTCCAAGGGGTAACATTTCTTCACACTAAGCTGGGAACAAGGAAATTTGTCAAACAGAAAGCACTTTTAAAAGCTGAAACATGAGAATAATGCTCATCAGTTTTCCCTGGTGGACAAAGTGAGAGAGAAAGGTTTAGATCCTTAAAGCAAAGAGAAAGAAGTGCTTTTCAAAGCCTGGGTGACACCACAGGTGACAGGGACCCCACTGCCTAGGGGCACTTCCATGGGCCACTGCAGCCTTCGTCCCATATATACTGGTGAAAGGGTGGTTTTATCCTCGGGCAAAGCATCATGAATTCGGTAAAAACCCTTTCCGTACATCATATGACATGTCACAGTACAGCACATTGTCTTCTTCCAGGGCTTATAATTAGTTTTCCTCACTGCTGTTACCTGAGCCCCAAAATGCACATTAAAGGACACTGTCAATTAACATTTGGATCAAAATGTGACCTACATTACCACTGACAGTTTTGTAGAGACAGTCCTGCAGAGTCCAAATGTCTGCTCATATATTTTCAACACTCTATTACTAAGAAGGTATAATGTTCAATTAAGAAGAGGCAATCCCTTAGGACTCACAAAAATATAAGAATTCTATATATTACTATTACTTATTTGATATCACTTAATAAATTGGCAGTTTCTTTGGAACTATGCTCATATCACCCAGAACAGAGATTCGGAAAACTTTATCCCCTGACTTTATCACTGAGAAACCAGACCACCTTGGATGAATCTTGCTCCCTTTCTCAGCCCCAGTGTCTTTCTTTATAAAGAAAGTGGCTTTCAAAGGCCACATTCAGCTCACATTGTTACCTCTCTCATCTTATCAGTGTTTAGCTTTCTGATGAAACTTTGTCAGAAAAAGAAAAGCAGGGCTAAAGAAAGGCTGGAGTTTATCTGATGATGAAAGTCCAAATAAAAAATAGAAAAAACAGTAAAACATAACTAAACATAAATACATTTACCAAAAAATGGGCTACATGACTTCACACTATTGTTTTCTTTCATTTTAGTGCAGCTACAGAGTCTTCCTCTGTCTCTGAAGACTGAAGGTGAGGATCAGCCCTAAGGCATATGTGTCAAAATGATTGAGGCAGGATTTCCAATTCCTGCAGTGACATGTAAAGAGCTTGGAAGTTGTTGCTTTTAAAACAAATAAAAAAATAAAATTAACATCACTTTTCTTAGACCCATCAGAAAACTGGAGTAAACTGTAATTCCAGTATCTGGAGAGACAGATAAATCCAGAGGTCCAGAGTTACAGCCAAGATCTACTTACCTGAAAACAAAGCCACCGGTAGAAACACACTAATGGTAATTCTGATAAATTGCTAGAAGCTGGACTATCATGAGAATAAGAGTCACCAGAGGGTCGTGGCCTTAGAGAGAGCATGCATTTTCAGGATTCGCCTACAGAAATCCCATCAGTGTATTATGTTAAAGATTTGAGCAAAATCCCTTTGTGGCTCTGGGAGGGGGAGGAAAAAAGCAATCAGTGCAAAATGCATGAACTCCCAGAGCTCCCTAAATAATAAAGCACCTACATACCAGACTATGCCAGAGCCTTATTCCATTTGGAGAAGAGCATTTCTCTGACTCCAGCCCCTTCTAGCCTTCCTGTCTTACCCAAAGGGACGAGGGATAAAATACACTAGTGAAGGACACAAACCAGGGACAAAGGCCCACTGAAAGATTTAGTCATAAGATGATAGACACCTACCTCCCTCATAACTTCCTGCCATGGGGCTCAAAGAGCTGCAAGACATAAACTATCTCTGAGGAGATCTTAGGAAAGCCCCAAACAACAGGGCAGATAAGGCCACTAAAGGAGTTTGAAGCTTTTGTTATCTGCAGCTACAACAAACAGTAAACACAGCCTACTTCTTAGCCAGATTAACATAAAACCTCACACTACAGTCCTATTTGCTACAGTTTCTTTCTTTTTTTTCCCTTTTGACCGGTAAGGGGATCGCAACCCTTGGCTTGGCATTGTTCACACCACTCTCAGCCAGCGAGTGCAGCGGCCATCCCTATATAGGATCTGAACCCGTGGCCTCAGCGCTTTCAACACCACACTCACCTGAGTGAGCCACGGGGCCGCCCCCTATTTGCTACAGTTTCTAATACTTGAAACATTATGTATGGACTTCAACAAAAAAATTACAGGCATGCCTGTAACACTCAAGAAGAAACTCAACCTAAAGAGATGAAACAAGCATCAGAGAATGATACTAAATATAACACAAATTTGGCAATTATCATACAGAGAATTTAACTATGAAAGATACGTTAGGAGCTCTAATGGAAAAAAGTGGACAACATGCAAGAAGGTATGGGTAATGTAATCCGAGAAATGGAAACAATAAGAAAAAGACAAGCAGTAAATCAAAAACAGTAACAGAAATGAAGGATGCCTTTAACGGATTCATTAATAGACACAGTAAGAGCAAGAAATAAATCAGTGAGCTTGCAGATATGTCAGTAGACACTTCCAATACTGAAATTTAAACAGAAGAAAGATAATGGACAATGAATAAAACAGAGAGGAACATCTAAGAACAGTGAAACAATCTCAAAAGATGTAACTTTTGAAAACTCTAGGAAAACTACTAAAATTGTTTAAAGAATTATAATTTATATGCTAAGAAGAGAGATATAATGGAATACAAAATGATCAGTTAACACCAGAGAAAGCAGGAAAAGGAGAAAATATATGAAAAAAACATGTAATTAGTAGGAAACAGTTAAAAAAAAACATGGTGGATATTAATTCTACTACATCAAAATCACTTTAAATGTAAATGGACTAAATATACCAAGTAAAGGACTGACATTTTCAGAATGGATATATTGTTTGCACGAAATTCATATTAAATATAAATACTCAGGTTAATAGTAAAAGGATAGCGAAAGATATACCAGACTAACACTAATCAAAAGAATGTTTTAACCGCTATACTATTTTCAAACAAAGCAGACTTCAGAACAGTGGAA